>NW_027070265.1:171056-266187 GCF_002906115.3 Quercus suber
TACAAACACATAATCACACATTACAGTAGTAGAATCCAACATAGTAAATGAAGACGACTCCAACACTTGAAGAGAAAGAAAATCATGATTCCTACACCAGAAGAGAAAGAAAATCATTCATTGATCATTTCAACAAGGGATATTAAACTAGCTTGAAATTAAGATCATGACTCCTAATCCCTTGCATAATCCAAGCATTATTAAGGACATTTAATCTCTTCTAGTTGTTCCAAGCCTCTGCAATTCACAAAAAAGTTCATTAGCTCACCATTTTATACCTCGATAACATAAAAAACAATAACTATTACATGGTTACAAGGTCGTGGGTATTAATAAGATGAAAATTTCTGTTTAGCAACTTGACCACGAGTGAGAAATGAAAATCTAATTTTAAAATTAGCTATGACAATCTACTCAAGATTAATAAAAAGGTAAACATAAAATCTCCATGCCCTTTTAAAAGTAGTATTTGGGAACTGAATGAAATCAACGTAAATGACTAGGACACACTACTTAGAGTAACCTTATAGTAATTAAAATGAAATGCCTCTTACTTGAGCTCTACTTGGTCTACTTCTACGAATCCCAAACCAACAAAAGTACTTTTTATCAATTGTAGTTCCTTAATGACTTCCTCCATATTGATTCTCTCTTTTGGAGATTCCAGTGAGCATAAGATTCCAATGTTAAGGATTGAGAGTAAGCATTTTTGCACATCCACATCAATATGCCTAAAGTCCTCAGTATTATTAGCTTTTCTACTTCAACTTGTCAATCTTCTTTGAGTTGATTTCATTCAGTTTCCAAATACTACTTTTAAAAGGGCATGGAGATTTTATGTTTACCTTTTTATTAATCTTGAGTAGATTGTCATAGCTAATTTTAAAATTAGATTTTCATTTCTCACTCGTGGTCAAATTGCTAAACAGAAATTGTCATCTTATTAATACCCACGACCTTGTAACCTTGTAATAATTATTGTTTATTATATTATAAAGGTATAATGGTGAGCTAACAAACTTTTTTGTGAATTGCAGAGGCCTGGAACAACTAGAAGAGATTAAATGTCTTTAATAATGCTTGGATTAGGCAAGGGATTAGGAGTCGTGATTTCAATTTCAAGCTAGTTTAATATCCCCTGTTGAAATGATCAATGGATGATTTTCTTTCTCTTCTAGTGTAGGAATCATGATTTTCATTCTCTTCAAGTGTAGGAGTTGTCTTCATTTACTGTGCTGGATTCTACTACTGTAATGTGTGATTATGTGTTTGTACTAATAATCAATTCAATTCCTAAGAGTCTTTATAGGAAGGGAATGTATCAAAGATGCCATGTTAGTTTAGAAATTTAGATGCTTTATGCAACATTATTTTAGTATAAAAATAAAAATGGATGTTTCGTTCAATTTCCATTTAAACTTAAAGTTTTAGACTATAGTAGCTAGTGGCTATAGAGAATAAAACAATCAATCTAAGTTTCAATTTATTATATAAGACTTTAAACCAACAGAAGACCAATCACCCATCATTGCCCAATATTTGATGAATCAGATATGACACACAGCAAACAGTCTAGGACCCCCCCTAAAGCATATAAAGCTCTGTAAATGTGGCTACACAAGAGAAGCAACCTAACTTAGTTTTGGTCCATGTAACCTTATCCTTTACTTTGGATCTACAAGACTTATTGGCTTTGGAGTATGACTAAACCAAATTCTATTTTTTAAGACTAAATCAACCGAAGCCTCATAGATTGTTGCATCATATATAATTCTATATATTTCCAAATTTAAGCAGAAGATTTCCAAATTTAAGTAGAAGTGTTCCAACTGGGTGTCAGTGGTCAAGCCATAGGAAGATTGTTTTCCCAAGTCGATCTAACCCAAGAGAATCAACAATAATACTCTAAATGAAATTTTAATTAAAAAAAAAAAGTATCCATTATCTATTTGACAAGTTGGTAGACAGATTTTGAATCTAATAGACATGTATGCATAGAGCATTAACTCTTGTAGCACTCATTCTTAAGACAAAGAGAGAATGTGAGAATGTGGCGCAAAAGAATATATTGAACCATGATAACTAAGGTTACCATGTATACATGCAAGCAAACAGAGAGAGATAAGCATTACAACTAGTAACTTAAACCTCAAAAAATAGAATTGTGCAAAAAAATACTACAAAATACAAAGAGCTCATACATGCTATAAAAACGAAGACAAATGCTATGTCTATAATATTTTCAAAACACTTAAAAAACCAATAACAACTAACCACCAGTAAACTTAAGTGGTAGTTTATTACGAGTTGTTATTGGTAAGGCAAATAAGTAATTTCAGTATTAGATTCAAATTAAAACCAATAACAACTAACTACCTATGATTTGTTGTGAAAGTATTTTGTTGTGAAAATGTTCTGTACGTAGCATTTCTCGAAAAAATAATGATATTGGAAAGTATAGTAACACAGATTTTTGTAGGCCAAAAACAGAATACTATTGTTTTTCTTAATTTGTGGCTTCTTTTGCCAATTGCTTCAGGCCTTTTGTACATCAATTCATCAGCAACATCCTTGGGGTGACACTCAACACTTAACATATGCTTCTAGAAATTATCTTCTTCCCAGTTATCCTCCAAGTAAGTAATGTTCTTCTGTACACTAGGGAAAAATGTTCATATACCCCTTGAACTTTCAACTATTGGCCAAAATACCCCCCTAACTTTTATATTGTCCAATATACTCCTCAAAGCCCATTTCTTTAAAGCCACGAATGCATATGCTAGTAGCTCGCTTTTATCTGCCTATAACCAAACATTAAGAATTTATCAAAACAAAATATTGTCTCACGACAAGTGTTGTGGGGTGCCTAACATCTTCCTCACACGTTACCAAACTTTCGAATCAAGAATCAAGATTTTTTATCATCCAATTAGATTAGGAAAAAACTAACTTTTTCATAACCTAGGATAGGTAGTAAAATCAAACAGGGTCTAATCACCAATCACACCTTAGCAAAAACCTAATGATTAGTGGCGACTTCACAAACTTGTGACAATTTAAAAATGACTCATCAGTCATAAGAGAGCATGCACCCAAGCTCGCAAACCATCCTCTAGGGAGGGGCGTGTGCGTCGCTGTTTCTAGGTGGTCAACGATTGTGAGGTATCGAAATAGCCAATAGGAATATGATACATCATTTAATTTAAATTAGACTAAAGATATACCAATTAGAATTAAGAGATCATAATCACCTATGGTTGAGATTGGTTTCATGCAAGTGTCATTTATTGTTAAACCTTATTTCTTTGATATCTTTTTAATCTAGTGGTCTGATTAATGCTCATGAATTGTCATTTTGATCATTATTACCTCAAGATTTTTTTATAAGAAGTATTTGAAGATCAAAAGGTCAAAATTACAATCTTGCCCTAGAGACGTTAAATGGTGATAATATGCAATGTAATTCAAGTGGGGTTAAATGTTTGATGCAAAATGGGGTATCTACAAGTTCAGCCTTCAATCAAATTTAAATTGAATTCAGCAAAAGAATAAGATTATCAATATCAATAAAGCAAAAAATCTAAGCAAGCAAAATATGAAATTAAAAAAAGTCATTTAAGTGTACCTTAAATTGACAAAAAACCAAGAAATGTTAATATATATATATTTTATGAAAAGATAGAATAAATATAAAATAGTACTTGTTTGATTCGGGGAAAAAACGCTCACATAGCAAACAATGGCCCGTTTGGTAATGTTGTTCTAGTAACGTTGTTTAAGTATTGTGAAAATACGTGTAGGTAAAAAAATGTTGTGGAAATACGTATTGTATTGTTTAAACAACACAACCAAACGAGCTTAATTGCTTATTTTCCGTTGGTGGTGTTGACTTGGCTTTATTGCTGCCTAGCTCTAATATCCCCTTAAATAGCACCGAATTTGGATTAGAATAAAGAGAATTCAGCCGTTCAAAGTTAAAATTTGGCTTACCTCTAATACTTTTTTAATTAGACATGTCTTTTTGTTTTAAATCTACATAGTAGGTGCTAGTGAGTTTTAATCTCCACCTTTATTTAGTTAGCGAGTGATGTGATAGTCTCTCATTAAAACAAAAGGAGATTCATTTTTAAAAAGCAGGCGAAAACACAATTTTGGTCACTACATTTTAAGGTCATGGTCAATTTGGTCCCTACATTTTGGTAGCAATCAATTTGGTCTTTGTTATTTTCAATGTACAATTAATTTAGTTCCTACTATTAACTCACTAATGAAAAATGCTTACGTGGCAAACAGTTTTCCCTGTTGGCGTAAACATGGCTAACATAACAATATAAAATCAATTAATTAAACATTAAAAAATCCACATAAGAATTTTAATAATAACACCCAACAACACCATAATATGAAATCAAATCTCAATACCGAGTGTTTAGCCAAAATAATCCCAATGCCAAGCACTTCAATGCACTGACACATTGAATCGATCCCATGCTCCACGTACACCACCTCCCAAAATTTTGCATGTATTTGGTTCCCAAACTGGCTTCCCTGGATGTGAAGAATCTCACGCATTTTCACTTTCTTTTTTGTGAATTGTTTTTCTTGGGAAAGTGGCAGAAAGTTGGGAGGGAGAATTTGCAAAGTGTGAGAGAGTTTGTCAATGTTTGTGATTAGGAATTTAGGAGTTTGTAGTGAGGGGTTCAGCCTTTGGTAGTTTTGATATTGATTGAAAGTTCAAATAGCGTATAAAACACTATGAATGTTTAGACCCCCAATTACAAATTACCAATTCAAGCTTATTATCAAACAATAAATGTGCGAAACATGAACATAAGCTAATAACAGAATTGATAAATAATATAAACCAATTAAAATCACATCCATGGTATAAATTAAAAGGCAAAGATTAAGGGAAGAGAGATGCAAACACAAAGACAACACAGCGATGTGTTATCAAAGAAGAAATCGAAGCTCTCGGCGTAAAACCTCTCTGCCGCCCTCCAAGCGGTCAATAATCCACTAAAGAATGAAGTTGGGATACATGAACAGCAGAAGACCTTCCAAGCCTAATCTACCCAGTGTACCTAAGCCCTCCAAGTTTCATGCTCCAACGAGGTTGCGTCGAACCTTTGTCTTCTTTAGCTTACCGGATTCTGCTATAGCCCATAGTATCAACCAATAACCATTGGTCCCTTCCTAACTACTTCCTAAGCACCAAATAGCATTCTCACAGATATGGGTGTGGTGAGAAAATGATTTGGGTAATGAACCTCTCAAGGATGTAACAATGGAGAGGGTGAGAGTAGAAGAATTTGAAGAGTCTCTATATGAAGATTGTGGATGAATTAATCTTGTTTTTCTCTAGGGTTTCTCTCTTAAAATTCTCTTTGGAAGCTCTCTACATTTCGTGGGTATAAGGGGTATTTATACTAGGGTGAGAAAGGAATGTAAAGAGTCAATTTTTCAAAATAGAGCTGACTAGCGACTTGGCCTTGCGACTTGATTAAGTTGCGAGTTCAAGCCACGAGCTAATTGAATGGCCAGACTGGACTTTTTGTCCTGTAGTGCAACAGCTGGCATGACGGTTCAGCTTCTTTGCATGTTTCACTCATGTGCATCATCTGGCGGCTTGCCAGTTGCGAGCCACTCGTGAGATCCAGTCGCGAGTCCTTGCTTCACTACACATTCTTGAGCATTTCTTCACACTCTCTCACACACTACCCTTGCAAGATTCTCACCTAAATACAGGATTTTTAAATGCTAAATTACAAACAAATTTGGCACGGAATAAAGTCAACAAGATGGTTGATTAAATTCAACCTTACATTGATGGTGGTTGTTGGTGGTCAAATCTGTTGTGGTTTTGATAGTTGTATGACTATTATATGACAGATTCGAACCCGGACGATCCTCTTGTCCCCGAGATTGCTCACATGTACAAGACCAACAAAGCCAAGTATGAGACTACTAATGATATAATCCAGTTGGGTGTTTAGTTCCTTAGAAAGAGAAGACTGAGTACTACTGTGACATTATCTGCAGACTGCATGGGAAACCACAATTTGTCAAACTTGGCTAAAAAGGAATGCTGAGAGTTCATGAAAACCAAGTAATAACTAGGGAACATATTTATATCAGTAATTTTATCCTAAACCATGTCCTTTTTATTGAATATTCTTTTATTAGTTGTTTGGATGATGTGGTTTAGATTGTATTTGCATTTGAATGCTACATGTTTTGTGATTTTGCTTCTGTATATCTAACTCATTCATCCAAAACAGAAATGTTTGGATTGGAGAAGTTTCTTGATTTCAATTTTCTTGAGATAGTGAGACATGAAATGTAGAACTCAAAAGGATAAGCTTCCAAAGTGGCTAATTCATCTCAACAAATTCAAGTTATGCATATATGTTCTTTGATTGAAAATCTATAGGTTTATGAGAGTCTACAAAGACATAATCACAACATCAAGTTCATAAGGAGTAATGGATTATTGAGGTGCGGGAATTACATAAATTAAGGATCAATCTCATTCTGAAATGATATAAACGAGGGGACAAAAGTGTCAAAGGACGAAACATTTAAGATCGATATGTAAGAAGAATACTTGTCTGCAATATTTAATCCAAGGCCTTCTTTGCAAATAAGAGTATGGAATTTATTATTCCTTTTCAATCATTCACTTAGCACAACATCTCAAACATGCACAAGGGCCAAAACCAAATTTTCCTTGTCAAAAACTTTGTACACAATCTTCAAAATATTGAATATGCTTGGAATCTTTTATAATTCACTAAAATTCTGAACAATCAGGATGACCAGTAACGGTGGACAAATATTGCAATGGCAGCCAGCTTTGTAAGAGGCCTTCTCTCTTTTTTTTTTTTTTTTTTTTTTAATTTTTTTATAATTTTTTAATCTCTCAGCCAAGGCCATATAACAAGGATGATCATTTAGAGAAATGGTAGGGCATATTATATATTTGGTTGGTACAACCCAATCAATCCTTTAGCATTCCTACATGGATGGTTTTACTTAGACATAGAAAAGTAGCATAAACACAAGTCCAACAGGCTTAATTGAATCTTATTTCTCCAGAATGCAGTTCATCAACATACTTCACATAAAAATGCTTCAAGAAGATCAAGAAACTAAAAATATATCACATTGCTAATAAACAAAGCATATTTATCTACCTCTATACCACCCAGTCAATGCCCAAGGATACAACATTTATGTTTTCCTTTTTTTGGTCACTTGATAGAGTTTCAACAAAAAATTCCACCCCCCCCCCCCCCCCCCCCCCCCCCTCCCTCCCAACTGCCTCCCATAAAGCCATAAACACAGTAGTCGAAAATCAATGGTAGAGCTTCTAGCATTTCTTTCCTCCTCTCCTTGTTTCCTAGTTGATGGCTGATATACAAGATCATGCACAAATCAAATTGGTCATTGATGGAATCTAGTTAGAAATCTTTGAATGCTAGCAAAATCGGATACTATGTCCAAACTGTGGAAGCTCCCTCTAATGTCAATTTCAATGTACTTTGCAAGACACTTGCACTGCTTCTCACCATTTGTCTACAGAGATGGGAAAGAATGAAAATAAATACAAGTAATAGATTAGATCAAGAAGAACCATGAACTTTTATAACACAAATCCACAGCAAAGCACTTCTAAGAGCAAGAATTAAGTAAAAAATTGGTGACTTCACATCTGATTTAATTATGTTGGGGTCAAAAGCCTAGAAATACCTGATATTGAGTAAGGTAAAACAAGTCAAGAATCCATGATAAAAGATTGTCACATCTGGCTTTGCATAAGATATGAATGTAATGAAATAAATATAAGGATGCAATACCAATAATCTTTGGATCAAATGGCGTCTTTCCTCATAAATAAGGGCAGATGGTTAAGTCACAACCATATTATAGGTATGACTTATGAGTTTTATAAATTATATGTTGACAATATATGTATATATACATTGACACGCATAAACACATTGTAAAATGTTCATTACAATGTTACTTAGTCATCTCCAACTAAAATATTTAAGAGCTCATATTGACAATGAGAAAACATTTCTGCTTATGCAATGTTTGGGGTTAGGGGGGAGGGGGAGTTGAAATGGAGGAACTGTATTCTTTCCTCATGAAAGTCTTTACTTCAAATTCTTTGTTACTTCTATGCCTGCATAATCCATATGAAAAGGCAATGGTATGAATTATATTTGCAGTATATGGAAATCTATGATAAAACACACATCAAGTTTACTGACTCAAAGGAAGAGAACAAGACCCCCAAAAAGAAAAGGAAATCAACTTTGTATTTTGCCTTTTCATGTACTCGTCCTACTTGAAAGAATATCATAGCAAAACAGTTGGTTCTTTGATTAAACACGGTGTGATTTATAGCTCATTTCATGATAAGAAGCAAGAGATGTCAAACCTTGATGCAGTGGTAAGTGCCATCTACCCCAAGCGATGTATCATGAGTTTGAGTCTAGGAATTAACCTCTCGGAAATTGGGGATAAGGTTACCTACCAACTACCTCTCCTAGACCACAAAATGAGTCTTGTGCACGGGGTACACCATTTTTTCATTTTAGAAGCATAGTCTATCTTATGAGCATCCATGGTTTGCCCCTTTTTTTTACATAGAATTTAATTTAAGAATTCCCTGTTAATCAATGTTGGCAAAATTGTAACGGGTAGAAGTCTATTCCGCATATGATGCTATAAGATGTTTATGATTACTACTTTTTTTTATAAGTAACGGCTATAAGAAATTGTTTTTATCTATTCGGTATGTATCTATATGTACTAAATGATAATATGAGGATAATAAGAGTATTTAAAGTTAATACATTCTACTATCATTTCATATTCCACCCATTGTAGGAAAAAGTGAAACCAAATGTAAATGAAATGAGAGGAAATAATCTAGAGGAAGCCTATTAGCCTAACTTTAATCAAGAGTACGCTTTCAAGTCTCCCTACCTATTCCTTGTTCCTAATCCCCATTCCTGTTAGTGTAGCCAACAAGCTGGAAAAAATACAACTTCCTGTGGGGCGAGCTTCATGGGGAGCATAAATTCCATTTTGTTTACTAGTCTACTATGCGCAATCCAATCCAAGGGGTACCGGGCATTCAAAAGCTGCTGATTTTTAACCTAGCTTTGCTTGGGAAATGACTGTGGAGTTATGGTCTGGAACAGAAGTCATTGTGGCAAAACAGCGAAAGGTTATTGATAGAGCAAGTACAGTACTACTTGATGTCAAAGGTACTCTGGAATGGTAAAAGGTCCTTATGGGGTAGGCCCATGGAAAAATATCAGGAAGGGTTGGGAGAAGTTTGCTTCATGCACTCGTTTTGAGGTGGGGTTTGGTTCCCAAGTTTTGTTTGGGAAGTATCACTAGGATAGCAACGAAACTTTCCAGGATAGATACCCTGAGTTGTTGAGGTTTGCCAGAGACAAAGAGGCTTTGGTTTCAGACTATCTTGATTGGGTCAATGGTCAGGTGCATTGGAAACCTATCTTCATCTTAGAGAAACAAGACTGAGAGTTAGATTCTATGGCCCAATTTTTTGGATGATCTGTATGCAGCGAAGGTAACCCCTACAAGTCCCAGTAGATTGGTTTCACTTCTATCACCTAAGACTGTATTCCAGGTTCAAAGTAATTATAGAGAGTTTCAAGTAAGGGCTGTAAATTAAATCCTATCCAATTTCCTTGGAAATGCATATGGAAAATGCTAACCCTGCCTAGTATTGCATTCTTTGTTTGGGAGATGGCTTTTGACGGATAATCTTTGAAAGAGGGCTTTTATCATGGCAGACTGGTGCTGCCTGTGCAAATCTGATGGTGAGTCAGCAAGTCATCTCCTGTTACATTGTCCTATTGCTTGTGACCTGTGGGTTTTTTATATTGCCTAGGATCACTTGGGTCATGCCAAATTGCCAAGTTATGTTATGCCAATGTTGGAGTCTTGGAAAGGAGCCTTGAAATTCTGTAGATTCAAGGAAGTGCAGGGTTCCATTCTTGCCTGTCTTATGCTGTGCACTTGGACGGAGAAGAGTCAGCCTACATTTTTTTTTTTTTTTTTTGAAAGCAGAGCACCTGCTAAAATTCATTACAAGTAGAAAAGAGAAAAACAACAAAGCCCATAAAAAGCACAAAGGCTAAAAATAAACTACAAGCTTTCTTTCTGCCTAACTTGACACAGCAGAGGAGGACATTCTCCCTTCCAAACTTGAGAACACTCATTCAGCCTCGCATACTGAGCAAGCTTGTGAGCAGTCTTGTTGAAGTCTCTTTTCACATGCTTGATTTTCCAACTACTAAAAGAAGCAAGCAGGTTACGAATTCCTTGATAAATATGACCAAGACAGCCACCATTTCCAGCTGCTAAGACATTAGAAACTGCTGTTAGAGCATCCGATTCCAATATAACTTGTGATAACTTCAGCTCTTTGGCCAGAAGGAGACCACATTCCATAGCCAAAGCTTCAACTTCCTCCACCCGATATTGACCCTGAAGATAATTACAGCAAGCACCTGTAATCTTACCCGCTGCATCCCTTATAACAACCCCCACACTTGAGTTCTTTTCACTTTCCGAAGTAGCACCGTCAGCATTGATCTTGAATACTCCTGGAGGAGGCGGTATCCACTTTTCTTCTGTCCAAGACAATTTTTGAGAACAAGTTGCTACAGCACTTTGGAATTGAAGAATATGATCCTTCGCAAAACCCCATATACGATCAGGAATTTGACTCGAGGATTCATACACAATTCTATTTCTATTGCACCAAATTGCCCAAGCAGCCCCAAAGAAAAACTCCAAGTCACTGGCTAAACCAGCTTCCAAAATATTCATAGCAATATCTAAAATATCCATATTAACCATGAATAACACATCCGGACAGTCCAGCCAACACCTCCAAACCCTTTTTGCCACTTCACATTTCACAAAAACATGGACATTCGTTTTAGACTCCCTACCACAAGCTGGGCAAACATCACAAATATCTACACCTTTTCTTTTCAAATTTACAAACGTAGGAAGAGCATTCATACATAATCTCCAAGCAAAAATACGAACCTTGGGTAGAATGTTTAAATGCCAAAGTTTTTTCCATAGAGGACTTCTAGAGTCACCAACTGAGCATTCTCCTAACTCCACAGTATCTACCACCCCCATAGCAATATAATATGCGCTCTTTACACTAAATTCTCCCTTTTTATTACCCACCCATATGATCTGATCTTCTGGCAAGCTGTGACTAAGAGGAATATTTAGAATCGTCCTCGCCTCAAAAGGCAAGAAAAGAGATCTCACTACATCACCTTTCCACCTCCTAGTATCTTTATCTATAAGCGCCGAGACCCTAGGGAATTCATTAAAAGACTTCTGGGGGGAGATAACTTTGTAAGTTGTTGGGGTCGGTAACCATTTATCCTCCCAAATCAGTATCCTCTCCCCATTTCCAACTCGCCATCGGGTGCCTCTTTTCACCACTTCCAACCTATTGAAAATGCTTCTTCATGTATACGAAGGGCTGGAACCCAGCTTTGCATGAAAAACATCACCATGCGGATAATATTTTGCTTTATAAATTTGGGCCACGAAAGAGTGAGGATTTGTAACCAACCTCCAACCTTGCTTAGCTAGCATAGCAAGGTTAAAAGCCTGAAGATTCCTAAACCCCATTCCTCCATTCAACTTGGACTTACACACGTTTTTCCAACTAACCCAAGCAATCTTAGATTCTTGACCCCTTTGACCCCACCAAAATTTCCTCATCATTGCTTCCATCTCATCACAAAGGCTTTTCGGGATCTGGAAATAGCTCATCGTGTAAGTTGGAATTACTTGGGCCACAGCTTAATAAGGACCTCTCTGCCACCTACTGATAGCATTTTCTCCTTCCACCCCGATAATTTCCTCTCCACCCTCTCTTTAATTTCAGCAAAGATTTCCACTTTTGACTTGCCAATAATGGAGGGTAATCCAAGGTATTTTTTATGTCGGGAATCTTGCATAGGCCCCAACAAATTCAACACCTCACTTCTTCTATCATCCGGGGTATTTTTGCTAAAGAAGACTGAAGATTTATCCGCATTAATCTTCTGACCCGATACAGCTTCATATAATTGGAGGATATTAATAAGGTTCTGGCATTCAAGATGATTTGCTTTACAAAACAAAAGGCTGTCGTCCGCAAAAAACAGATGAGTAATCTTAGCACTACCTTTGCATATAGATACTCCGCTAATTCTTTGTTTTTTGGCACCATCATTAATAATAGAGGAAAAACCATCTGCACATAAAAGAAAAATATAAGGCGAAATAGGGTCTCCTTGACGGAGGCCCCTAGTAGGATTAATATTACCATACGCAGTCCCATTTACTAAGATAGAGTAAGAAACAGAAGTGATACATTGCATGATTAACTCTATCCATTTCTCATGAAAGCCCATTTTAACCATCACTAGTTTAATAAAACCCCACTCCATCCTATCATAGGCTTTACTCATATCCAATTTTATTGCTATATAACCGTCTTTACCTTCCTTTTTGTGTTCAAGATAATGCATAAGCTCAAAAGTTACAAGCACATTGTCAGTAATGAGCCTCCCAGAAAGGAACGCACTTTGATTTTCAGATATAATTTGAGGAAGGATCATTTTAAGACGGTTAGCTAACACTTTTGATATGAGCTTATAAACCACATTACATAAACTAATGGGTCAAAAATCTGACATCTTTGTGGGGTTTTTTTTTTTTGGCACCAAAGTAATATTTGTCTTATTAATTTCAGCCATAGACATATTAGAGTTAAGAACATTTAAGATCATAGATATGACATCATTCCCCACAATACCCCAGTAATTCTGGAAAAAGATAGCAGACATACCATCCGGTCCTGGAGCTTTTGTTGGATGCATCTGGTGTAGCGTTGTCTCGATTTCCTCCCTCGTGAATTCATGTATTAGGGACTGATTCATTTCCATTGTGACTTTAGTTGGAATAGCATCCAGCACTTCCGAAATACGAGACGGGGAGGCAGAAGAATATAAATTTTTAAAATATGATACAGCCACTTCTGCAATACCCTCAATCGACTCGTGCAAATTCCCATCTTCATCTCTGATACTGCTAATGGTATTTTTCCTCCTCCTATCCGAAGCCTTAGTGTGGAAATATTTCGTATTTCGATCCCCAAGGCCTAACCATTGCACCTTAGACCTCTGCTATCATCTAATTTCCTCACTATCCAATAATTCATTAATCTCCTTCCTTAATATGTTGATTTCACCACCCAAGCTGTCATTTCTATCTCTGCTCACCAAAGTGTTAAGAGTCTCCCTTTTCTCTCGAATTTTCTTTGGAATCTCCCCAAACACTGTTTTGTTCCATCTAGACAAATTATCAACACGGTATCTCAATCTAGCAGCAATCCCCATAGGAGAATTTAAATTCTGGCAGGCATCCCAAACCCCTTGAATGATTTCTTTGCATTCCGCCCTTTTTTTCCACATAGCCTCAAATTGAAATCTACGCTTAGAGGGAAACTTCTGAACAGCAGCTTCATCAGTTAAAAGAAGAGCACAATGGTCAGAAGTAGATTCCACTAAATGGTGCACCTTAACATCTTTATAGTGATCGACCCATTCAGGAGTTGCTAGAGCACGATCCAATCTCAGAAACATTCTACTTTCACCCTCTTGCATATTACACCAAGTAAATTCAGGGCCAATAAACCCCAAGTCCTTAAACCTACACTGGTGAATAACTTCTCTAAATTCATCCATTTGTTTCTGCGATCTTTGCACCCCACCTAATTTTTCTTCCACTGATACTATTTCATTAAAGTCCCCAAAACACAACCAGGGCAACTGGTACTTTTGGCTGAGACTTCTCAATACATCCCATGCTTCTTTTCTACGATAAGTTTCAGGGTTTCCATAGAACCCCGTAATACGCCACTTAAAACCTGAATCAGGGTCAGTCACCACTGCATCAACAAAATTCCTAGAATAGCTCTGAATTTCTACCTTGATATTTCTACTCCATAACATAGCTAACCCTCCACTCCTTCCAATACTAGGGACAGTCAACCCATTTAACAGACCAATTTTAAATTTCAACTTTTCCATCTGATACATTTTCATTTTTGTCTCCGACAGGAAGACAATTTTGGGCTTCCAACGTTGCACGAGCTCGCGCAACACTCGAACTGACCGGGGGTGCCCAAGCCCCCGGCAGTTCCAACCTAAAGCAATCATTGGTCTAGGCGGTGCTGCTCAGCAGTCACCGCCGTTTTAGTTAAGAAATTTACATCCCCTTCCTGTTTACCAACACATAACCGTTTCTGGACATTTTCATCAGCCATCAGTAACGTTTCATAACAAACCTTCCTTTTGTTACTTACCTCTTGGGCTCCTCCAACCTTCACCACCTCTTGGGCTTTCCCTTTGTCTCTTGCTATTCTCTTTATTCTTCTTTTAACTCCTTGGATGATCACTTGTTCTAAATCATGTGTCTAAGTCCGGTCCACAAAGGAGTGCTCTTTAAGTTCTAGCCTTATGGGCTGCAATCCTTCATTTTCCTTTAAATTCGGCCCATTCTTTATTTCTCCACCTCTGCCTTCTGTCACTTTACACCTTGGTGGGCTTAAAATTTCAGCCTCATTTAAAGCCGGCCCAACTTGCTCATCAACTACCTGCTTACCGGCTCCAATCTCATTTCGTTCAATCCTGACCCCATTAGTTCTATTTCCATTCAGTCCTGCACGTGCCATCTGTTTCTTCTCACTGTCTGAAGCTTCTGGCAGCCTCTTTTCCCACCTATCTAGCTCACCGTGTTCCCTGGGATAAGACTTGACAGGATCGCCCATCTTATCAGCCTCCATCATGATGACTGAATCCCCCTCCGCCTCAGCTCCTCCGCCAAGCTCCGCCCCCTGAGAACGTCGACTACCAGCCTCCATCTCTGATCTATTTTCTTCCTCTACTGCCATAGTAGCTGAACCTCCTTTCTCTTCCGCGGACTGCTGCTTCAACTTCCCTTTTTCAACTCCACCTTTCATAACTCCACCAGCTTTCAACCATTCTCCATATTGTTTTCCTGATGATTGCTCCAATGAACTTGCTTGACAATGTTTTTCGTCATGCCCAAGGATTCCACATCTATAACAGAAAGTAGGTAATCTTTCATATCTAAAATCCACCCAAAATCTTCCACCTTCAACATTCTTTACATAACCTCCTCTACGAAGAGGTTTATCAATCTGCACCTCAACTCTTACCCTTAAAAATTTTGCTTGATCTGCTAGTACAGCTCTCTTATCAACCTCTAAAACTCTTCCAATCTTACTACAAATATCTCTTCCATTTTCTTCAGTCATATTCTCAAATGGCAGTCCCCAAATCTGCACCCAAAAAGGGTAATGAGAGAAACTTATATTTTTTGATGTCATACCTTTCCTCCAACGACAGAGAAAGAGAAGGTTATTTTCAAAATTCCAAGGACCATTCTTTTCAACCCACTCCAATTGACACCTAGACCCAAACTTAAACTGAAAAATATTATTCCCCACTTCCACAATTCTCAAATCCGAGCCCATCTTCCATGCTGCCTTTAAGATGTTCTTTAAAGCTCTCAGATTTTGATGACGGTCTGAAAGTAGACGCCCAAATAAACTCAATGAGCATTCTTTGAGAATTCCAGTACTGTTACTACTACCAATAACTATATCCTCCTCTTCTTCCTTTGTGAGCTTCAAACTATTCAAAATATTCACCACTTCTTGATCCATCTTGCTACCATCTAGCCACCTCCAGAGATAATCAGCACCGTCCACTAAAGAAAAAGGTTTAGATCACCAAGAAGCCCCTAAAAAGATCTTTAAGGGAGGGAATTAGCTCTTACTAAGATGAGAGAGAAAGAAAAGCTCTTACTGTAACGAGAGAGAAAAGGCTCCTACAGGGGAGAGCATATATACAGATTAGTAAGTGTATAATTGAGGCTTGAGTCAGCCTACATCTATGGGAAAGGAGTTAACTTTGCCTAATTTTAAGTTTATTTTTTTGAAGACCCTTTCTGAATGGAGTTTGAAATCCTATACTTTCTAGGCATATTCTTTGATGGAGTTTTTGGATTCTTTTCTTATTCGCCATTAATTTCTTTGCTTGTATCTCTCTCCTCTTTGTCTATTTTTCATTGGTGTTATTTATTTTTTTTATTTTTTTTACTGTATACTTCCTGTATAAACTTTCTGTTTTCACTAAATTGACATTACTTAAGAAAAAATGAAATCCAAAGTAGGGGTAAAATATAAATTATGTTTAATGAGCTCAAAAAACGCAGGTATTGTAAAGGAGTATGAAATACTTTAGTATAAACCATATGGCATAGCATGGGAGAATGTAAAATTAAATAATTTTTGTCCCCTAGATATTGAAAAGGACAAAATTTAGCTACAAAATCAGTTGTAGTTTTAGGCTACAAACTGCTCTAATAAGATGACATGTGTAAAAAATAACATGTGCATTGCACATAATTACTTAAAGTAAACTTAACTCAACTAACCTTAGTTAACTACACTACCTATTAAAAAATAAAATAAAATAAAATAAAAAACTAAAAACTAAAAACCCTCAAAAATTCTATACGTATGATCTCTCTCTCTAAACTATAACCTAGAAGGCCAAAACCCAGCTCCAACCAATCACCCATAGCCTCCTATCTCCACTGCCGGCCGGCCAGCCCAAATCCTCCTGTCTCCACCGTCGGCCAACCTCAAATCCTGTATTGTCTCCACTGCCGGCCAACCTCAAATCCTCCTCTGTCTCCACCGCCGGCCAACCACCTCAATCCTCCTCTGTGTCCACCGCCGACTCACTCAGTCTCTGCCGCTTCACCAATTAGAACTAAATTTCCTTTTTAATTCCTTTTGTTTTATTCATAGATAACTAAATTTACTTTTTTTAATTCCTTCAAGAACTGAAGAGGATTTGCTAGATGGTTTTTTTAAGTTCAGTTGAGGTTTCAATCTGATTCCTCATCAGCTCTCACTTTCTTCAATTGGGTCAAGAATGATTTAAGTCTCAAACTGTCAAAGTCATTGTTGTATGAGTGATAGGAAATGGGGTTTGCCTAGATAGTTTTACTTGTGGAGTTGTTGTGGAAGGACCTAGAAACAATAGTAAGTTGCTTTCAGCTTTGAAATTGTTGTCAAAGCTTCAGGGATTTGAAATTCCTATTTTTGCTGACTTTTA
Source organism: Quercus suber (assembly GCF_002906115.3). Lineage (NCBI taxonomy): Eukaryota > Viridiplantae > Streptophyta > Magnoliopsida > Fagales > Fagaceae > Quercus > Quercus suber. Next base: position 188,345 of record NW_027070265.1, read on the forward strand.
TGAATATCTAGTGGTCAAACTGTGTGAAGAGAATCGGCCAATTGCCGCTAGAAGTCTTCTGGAAAGAATCTCTCAAACTCTCAGTATGGTTATGTGCCTGGCCAAGAACCTAGTGAATAACTCTGGGAAAGTTAATGCTTAGCCATCAACCAGTGCTTGCATCTTGTGCAATTATTTTGCTTTTGACATTTTCTTTTGAAGCTACAATCAAAATTTTTTAAACTTTATTTTCTACCTTTTTATTCTATTTTTGAATTGAAACAAATCTAAAAGGTGTTGGAGAGATCCTATATTCTATTTAAAAGTATTGTTTCATAGTCTGCAAAAGGAGAAATTTTTTTGAACCTTTTTCTAGTCTGTCATCTCAAAAGAACTTGTCTATTTTCTTATGGGTACAATTAGAAGTCAGTTTTCATAAGATTAAAAAATAATAGCTTATATATTTGCTGTTCACAGGTGGCAAATTTGAATTTTTCTGGCTCCTTCTTACTATCTCTCATGTCAAGTTTCATGTATAACTAAAGAATGAGTTAAAATCTATGCTTAATTTTCAAGTCAAGAATGTGTTTTTTTTTTTGGTTTCTCTCTTTTTGCACAGCAACCATCACTGACAACACTGAATTCAAGAGCTTATACAGACAGAATAACTCTGTTTCTGTTCATTCTGCACATGGTTGCTGCTGTTGGGTTAGTTTGTTTTCTTATATTCAAGGGAATTCAAGGCCTAATACAAGCGTCAGAATCTATTAAAATGAAAGAGAAAAGGGTGTTGCAGTTTTATCTGCCACAAGTTGAAGCCGCATCTGTTTTGAGCATTACTCTTGCATTGGAATGGCAAAAGGCAGTCAGGGAATGGGCTTTATTTATGGTTCATTTCATACTATGGAGCTCTTTTGTAATGTCCCTATTTGTTGGAATTCTCCTTATTTGCTTCCAAAAACCTGCCACTGAAGGCACTGGAGTCTATTTTATTGCCTTTGCAATTGGCAATGGATTGGATGCTTGTTGGGTCACAACGTGAATTAAGTTTTGTTGTAAGATCTTGATGAAAGCACTTGAGCCAAGTATTTTTGTCTTTTACCTGAGTGGTACAATTTATTATTAAAATGGTTATTTCTTATCTGCTAGTGCAGTAATTTGAATTTCTTTGACAATTATGTGGCAGAGGCATTAGCTTGGAAAGTTGAGATGGTGCATAAAATTTAAAACCCAATCTCACTGCATATAGAGCTTATAATAGATTGCTTGTGTAAAATAAACAAAAGTATGGAGGGTGAATATGTAATGAAAGAACTAGTTAAATTTGGTGTGCCACCTGATATAGCAATATGCAAGGTATTAACAAATGGATACTGCAAGGAAATGGATATCAATAGAGCAGAATTTTTATTGGGATTCTTTGCCAGGGAATTTCAAATCTTCCATACTGAAAGTTACAATACACTTGTGGTAAACTAGGACTGCAGAACAAGTAAAACTAGGACTGCAGAACAAGTGGTACCATTTTGAACCACAAACATATCTCTCACAATAGCTAAAATAAAGTCAACCTAAACTATATTCCTCCTCACATGACAATATGATTAGTATGGAATCATCAATCTGCCAATGGTCTAACCATTAAAAATAGTCTTCAATATGCCAATGGCATCACAATAAAAAATACTTAAAGGTTAACAATTTGCCAATAGTCTAACAATAAAAAATAGTCTTCAATCTCGAACAAATAAAACTGCACAGTCTTCAATCTCCATCCAATAAAGTTGCACCCTAACTCCAACCTATTTAGTGCTTTTGCCAAAATGGTGCTCTTCTTGGATAACATAAGAAGTAGTTGTTGAAACCTGAAAACAATTGCAAAGAATAATTGTCACGTAGACTATAAACAAATTTATGTGCCTACAAGATTGATATATTACAGTGGAATGTAACAAATCTTACTTTATTTAGGCTTCCAAGTGATTCAACTTGTCTCGCCTCACAAGCTTTTTTTTGTAAGCCACTGGCATGTTTTTAGCATCTGTTGTTTTGCTTCGAGATTTGCCATTTTTCTTCTCTAATGCAGATTTCAATCTTCTCTTTGGACGCCCAATAGTAGGTTTTGTTTTAATCCTATGTATGCTATCACCTTGTAAAACATCTGCAGTAACATCACCATGGACCTCTATGCAACTCTCCATATTATTCGAATGACATTTTTTTCTAATCTCTTGCAAATCCCTCATTAATTTTTCAAAACATTCTTTGGTATGTTCATACATTATCTCATTCTTTGCTGCAAGTGTGGAAATTTCACGAGCATTGTGGCTTAAATGAGAGTAGCGTTTTCCTATCGACTTATGAGCATTACCTTTAATATCAATGCCATGATAGTCCTTGATAGAACCAGCCCTTGCATCTTGCGTCCATCTTTTCAATACATATTGGATGGGAAGTCTTTTAACATTTTTATGTTCAAGAACTTTCAAAGCATGGGCACAAAGAATTCCTACAAAGCTGAACTTCTTGCAACTGCATTCCACCGTTGTAGTTGACGCTTCATATTTAACTAGGTGCTCTTGAATTCTTTGACTATATTTGACCTTGTATTTTGTGATAGTATCAGATTTATTAGCCTTGTAAATAGTACAATCAGCAATCTTCATATATTCATCTTGAAACATTTGAAAAATTTCTGGGGTGTACAGCTCTACAACATGTCTCAACATCTCTACATTAGATTGTAAAATCGGTTTTGTTTGCCTCATTTTGAACTCTGCCTGTAGTTCTTGATGTCTCTTATCAACCAAAACTCTAGAGTAATGTCCTGAAAAGCACACACAATCGTGTTTTGGTTTCAAGTATTTCTTCAACACATTGTTTATTGACTCACTACGTTGGGTGCTTTTCATATTAGCAGTGAACATATGTCAACCATATACCATAGACGATTTTTCTTTCACATCAAATATGCTACACAACCATTTATTATCAGTAAGACCATATTCCTTAAGCATATAATCCCATGAAACAAGCCATTCATCTTCATCTTCATACTCATACAAACAATCACTAAAATCATTTGCAAAATGCTTAGATGAATGAAATACATGATGTAGATTCTTAGCAGCATTCTGATAAATATGCCATACACACAAACGATGATTAGATTTAGGAAATACCTCTGTTATTGCTTTAGCCATTGCAGCAGATTGATCTGTAAGTATAGTTCTTGGCTGCTTTCTTGACATTGCAGGTAAAAAAGTTTCAAACAACCACTTAAATGACTCTATAGTCTCATCATAAAGTAAGGCTGCACCAAAGATAATTGATTGTTTGTGGTGATTAACCCCAACGAATGGAGCAAAGGGACGATCATATCTATTTGTTCGATAAGTTGTGCCAAAACAAACAACATCTCCAAAGTGCCCGTAATCAACTATTGATTTAGCATCAACCCAAAAAATGTTCATGATTTGACCATCATCATCAACTTGTATTGAATAAAAATAAGATGGATTTGCCGATTGCATCTTATGAAAGTACTCCATCATAGTAGGTCCATCTCCTTTCCTCAAAGCCATCCCCCTCTCATTATGTACATGATTTTTATAGTCAACATCCATAAACCCAAGATTTTCACGACACCCAGCTTGCATGCTCAATAATTCAATGGTTTGTTTAATTGATATTCCAGACCTCTCTGCATCATTTGCAATGGCTTTTTGAGTAGATGAAATTTTTCTCTTTAATCTTAACATATGTTTCATTGGCGAAGGAACAAACTCATGATTATGTTGACCATGAAAAGAAACAACATGTAACATACCATCCTTTTGAAGATGACAGGTCATCTGTGCTAAACAACCTGTTCGTGAAATTGGACGACGATAAGATGCATTTTTGCGATGTTTGTCAACAGCTCGTTCACCCTCTTTTGAGCAACTAAATGTTCTCCTTATAATTTGCCCCGCATTTCCTCGCTTTACAAAATGTTCCCGTACACTAAAGCCAGTTCGGTGAGCATATTCTTTGTAAAATTCATATGCAATCTCATCACAATCAAATTTCATGCCAATTGGTGGAGTATTTGATTTGTTTGGGCTTCCAAGAGTAAGTTCCACTTTAGTCTCCTCTTGTTGATCAGCTATCCAACCAATGAATTCATCTTCCAATACAATGTCTGGTACTTCTACAATTTCCTTGCTATGTCTACTTGGAGTATTCGAATTTTTTGGGCTTCCATGAGTAGGTTCTATTTGAGCTTCCTCTTGTTGATCAGCTATACAATCGTTCAATTCATCTTTCAATAAAATGATTTGACTAGTATCCATCACCTGTAGTCAAGATACATATTCAAAATCAAATTAGAAAAAAGGAAAAATTTTATAAACAATATTTAAAAAAAGCATTCCAATATTCAGGACCCATTAAAGAATACTCTCCATGAATTACTTACAAACACTAGAGTTTTAGAATGTATAAATCAAGAAGCCTATAAAGTTTACTCTCAGTTCTTATACTTTTGAAAATCAAGTCAATATGAACAAGAACAATTTTTTTAGATAAATCAAAGATAAATTCAATACTAAAGAAAAATGAATACAATTTCTACAACTCAGCTAAATTTAGTATCATAAAAACTACAACAAAACCATAGTACAAGATAGCAAATAACAACACTATTACATATTAGAGAAGAAATACACATAAATTCATTTTTTTAATAAGTAAATTAAACTAGATTTGGTAACTTATAAACAAACACTAGAAAATCCTCTTCAGTTCTTGAAGGAATCAAGGTTATCAATGAACAATCAAACTAAAAAACGCACATTAATAATAAATAAATAAAAAATAAAAAAAAAAAAAAAAGAAACTAGAAAATCCAAAACTCACATTAATAATCAAACACAATTCATTCAGAAAAAAATTAATAGAATTAAAAAGGTAAATTTAGTTATCTATGAATAAAACAAAAGGAAATTTAGTTCTAACCGGTGAAGCGGCAGAGAGTGGGTGGGCCGGCGGTGGAGACAGAGGAAGATTGAGGTGGTTGGCTGGCGGTGGAGACAGTATAGGATTTGAGGTTGGCCGGTGGTGGAGACAGGAGAATTTGGGCTGGCCGGCCGGCAGTGGAGATAGGAAGCTATGGGTGATTGGCTGGAGCTGGGTTTTGGCCTTCTGGGTTACAGTTGAGAGAGAGAGAGAGATCATACGTATAGAATTTTTAAGGGTTTTTAGTTTTTAGTTTTTATTTTTATTTTTTATTTTTTTAATAGGTAGTGTAGTTAACTAGGGTTAGTTAAGTTAAGTTTACTTAAGTAATCATGTGCAATGCACATGCTATTTTTTACACATGTCATCTTATTAGAGCAGTTTGTAGCCTAAGGCTACAACTGGTTTTGTAGCTAAACTTTGTCCTATTGAAAATGTAACATTAATAGACAAAAAGGAGAGACACAAACCACCCAAAACAGGAAAAGCATAAGAATGACACTGAGACTTCCTCGCATATAAAACCACTAGAAGCCATGCAACAGGGAAAAGAAAAGCATTTAGACTTCCTCATAAATGAAACCACTAGAAGCCATGCAACAGGGACAAGGGTTGAGGCATGTGCACACCTAGCAATTATCCAGAAAAACATGGTTTCTGAACCATTTTGACCCAATGAAGGACTCCAATATGGTCTATAAAGACACAACCAAATTAAATTTGGGGATTGGTTCAAGGCAGAGGTGTCAGGTTCCAGAACAGCAGAGCTCATCCAAACTAGATACTAAAGTCTCTAAAATAACACCATTGTTAATAGTATTTTTAGAACAACATTAGCCATATAAGAATCCTAATAGCACATCCAACCATCTTGATTCCAGACCCATTAAACTTCTCATTATCCCCATATCAACATCTCAAGTTCTATTTCTTTCCTAGTCTCCTGTCAAGTTCTTGTCCCTTTCACCAACAAGTCATATAGACATTGACAATATCATTTGCAGAGAGCCAAGTTAGTACCTTACCCAGGTCCTTTTTTTCTCGTATCATCTTTGGTGACTACCTAGCACGACAGCCTACAATCAGGTCTGTGAATTCTTGACATGTGTCAGAGGGTTTTAATCTCTACAACCAAGGTTGGGAGGGGGCTTCCCATTCGAAAACCTTCCTGTGCTTATGGATCAAATTTAACCATTCCTAACTCACCAGAGTGCTTCATTTCTTTGTTAAACTTATCTATCAGTATGCATTCAACAATAGATGCATCAGGCTCCCATCTCATTCCTTTACCCACACTAATGCATGTACAATCTGTGTATAGCAGCACCCATTTTCTCACAAGTACAATTTCTACAACAGTTGATGATGGAGTCCATACTTGGGACTTTGATACTATGAATGGATGTGTTTAAGTTCCTTGGGGATTGTTGAAATCCCTTCTTGAGCTAATCCAAGCACTGGAATTTAACATTCATAATTTACAAATCCAAAGAAAAGTTGTACCCAATGCACATAGCTCCTGCTTTTGTGGAATCTAAAAGAGGTCACAGTAGGCAGCCTTACCCCCAAATTTGTTAGAAATCCCTTCTTATGCTAATCCAATCACTGGAATTTAACATTTATAATTTACAAATCAAAAAAAGGTTGTACTTAATGCACATAACTCCCGCTTTTTTGGGGTCTAAAAGAGGTCATGGTAGGCAACCTTACCCCCAAATTTGTTAGGAGAGCCTAATTCCTAGACTCGAACCCACAACCTATTGCTTTTGGTGGAAGGCACTAGACATCATACTAAAGCTCAACCTCTTGTAATTTACAAATCTAAGCTCAAAGTAAAATCCAGTGTAAATTCTTTTATTTTAACACACAAAAAGTTAAAAAAAAAAAAAAAAAAAAAAAAAAACCTTGCAGATATTGCAATTTCAATTATTTCTATAACATTATCATTGAGAAAATGTAGAAAAATAATATAAATTAGGTAGTATGATCATTTAAAATTTTGAATTCTGGCTTCTAGGTATTAAAAGATCAATACCTCAAAAATGAAAAATCCACCAAGTCTTAACATCAAAGCAGCCCCATTGCAAAGATGGAGAAGCTCATCCATGCCATTTAGACCACCATCTAATGCAAGTCTTGGTTCATGTCTACCAACCTCAGCTTGTAGCCCAGGGATATTGTCACTCGGTATGTATGGTGGATTACTGACAATACTAGCAAGTTTTCCTTCCACATCCTTCAATGGTTTGAACCATGATCCTTGCCTTAATTCAATTACATCCTTAGTGGTTTGTAATAAAGTGCAGAAGAAGAAAGAAAAGAAATCAGAGATATTCTAATTTGCTGGAAGGAAGAGGGGAAAAAGATGAGAGTGAAAATTAAGAAACCTAAAAAATTAATACACTTCAATATCTCATAGTAAAATAAAAGGCTAATTACAACTATTTACCATATCAATTGAGCTGCATTGTCCCACTAAAGTTTAAAACTGAGCAATCAATCCCCTAATGTTACTTAAATTTCCAAAAGCTTCCCTATAATTCCAATTGCTGTCAAACCAAGACCAAATTATTGCATCAATGTGCCACCAATCCCAGAGAAGAAAAAATATGCCAAAACTCTTTTCAGCCTTTCCTTCTTCTCATGCCTCTTAATTTGAGAGCACTTAGAGCTGCAGGGTGTTATTTGGAACTTTGAGCTACATTGAAATTTTGATCTCAGCATTCATTGCATATCCAGTTGACTATTTNGAATGATACATAAAATTCTAATTTCAATTCTAAAAGCCCAGTGAAAGGCCCTGCTTGTTTTAAAGTTTAAATCTTTCTCTATCCTTTCCTCGTATAATGTTTGAATTTGAGAGCCAATCTGAAGAATAGAAAACCTTTTAGTTTCATGTTTCTGTTAAGTTTAGACATTCTTGCTTTAGTCTCTGTCTTCAGCTTTCATTATTGTTAGAAGCCAAGTATTGGTACACTCAGAACTAGGAGAGTGGGTATGAAATTTGAAGTCTAGGCCTTTAATTCTTGCTTTGTTGTAGTATTTATAGGAGCATTTTTAATGGGTTTATGGTGGAATCAGAATCTGGTTTTGTTATAAGGTGGTTGTGAGAATTTTGGCAGGATAATGTTGATGTTATAGAAGTTTGTAGCTTTATATTGAGGGTTATTTAATTTTTTCCAGGTTTAAGAATGATATTGTAGCATAGAGAAACCTACATTTTCTGGCATTGATATTGCCAAAAGATGAAGCTGAGCTTCTTACGTGGATGTTTTCCTTCTAATTTATCAATCTTTGTTAAACCCTCTATAAGTACCAATCTTCTTCGACCCATTTGCTTTTCTTCAATGTCATCCTCACCCACTTCTTTGAAGCCTCAAATCCTCTCTTTCTAAGACCACCACCGCACTCAGCTTCTGTTCTTTCCTCCGAAAATGGCATGATTGGGCAAAAATCTTGCTTCTTCAGTTGGGACAACCTTTCTAGACTCCGATGATGGTCCAGACTCGGGCCTGTTGTGCAGGGAGCTTAAGCAACCGATTTTAATGTGCAGAAGTATGGACTGCAGGTTAGTGAATTTATCACTGTAATATAATGGTTCCAATTCCAATAATTTCATATGAAAACTCACTAACAAGGATAGCGTTCATCCCACAATCCATAATTAGACCATTTACATGTTCAAATGAAATGCAGGAAGTTTTTAATTTGCTTCTAGTAAATCATTTATTCAACATAGAAAGTGAAAGATAGTCTCCAACTTTTTATTTTATACGTAAGATAGTCTCCAATTTTAGATCATCTATTTATTCAACATACGAGTGGATCTTTTTATAATAGAGTGGCTAAATTTTCAATTCCTGTGTACTAGGGTGTCCCTTTTGATATCAATAAATCTTATCATTATCCAAAAAAAAAAAAAACTTTAGCCAGCATCTTACAAGTCCTCCATTTTGCTCGTGAATGTACTGCTACTAATAATGATGAATTTACTGAAAGATTATGTTTAATAAGGGCCAAAGCCTTTACAGCATTCTTGATTCCTTTTAACCAAACCCTAGCCCCAATTATCATGGCTGTAGTAATTGTGTCCTGTGTTCTTGTGGTATTAGAGGTTCAATATCAGGAATGCAAGGGAAATCTTGTTGATTACTTAATAGGTTTTCTTTAAATTAAATTTACTAATATGCACAACTCTCCTCATTATTTATAATCTTCAATTGCGTTAACAAGTCATCATCTAAGGTTCCTAACGCAAATGCACTTATAATGGCTAAACACAGTCATTGTCCTGGCAAGGAATTTCAAAAAAATCTTGTAATAATTTCAACTAGTAGACACCTTTTGGATAGTTTTCTTTATGACATCAATGTCCAATTATTTGGACTAAAAAAAAACCGGAAATATTCCTTTAGTAGTTATCAAATTCGGTTTTCTTTTCTTGCTTTACTCCATTTCTTAGAAGGCATTCAGATGTTATAAATGAAAGTTCGAAGAATACTAAATTATTTTTCATTGTGGGGGACGGGTAAGCTGTGATGCTTATTTTTAAATCAACACTATAAATAGTAAACTGGATATGCAATGAATGCTAAGATCAAAATGTCCTCTAATGTAGCTCAAAGTTCCAAATAACACCCTGCAGCTCTAATTGCTCTAAAATTAAGAGGCACGAGAAGAAGAAAATGCTGAAAAGAGCTTTGGTCACATTTTCTTCTTCTTTGGGATTGGTGGCAAATTGATGCAATAATTTGCTCTTGGTTTGACAGAAAATTGATTAGAAGAAGACTTTTGTGTGTGATGGAAGAAGAAGAATGGGACCTGGAGAACTTCACAGCCAGTTCAGGAGAGCTCCTTGCTTCTCTTCAAGGAGATGAAAAAGAGTGAGGTACGATTGGGGAAAGTGTGGGAAAAGTTTTGTTAGAGATAGGGGTTTATGGGCAAAATTTGCCAAATACCATGTCTTCAGAAAATTTTGGAAAAGTAGCATACAGACTAAGGTAAATGGTCAAGTAAACTGTTTTTGGAATTTAAGTTTGTCAAACTTAAGTTTCAGCCTAAACTCAAGTTCTAAAAATAGTCTACTTAACTAATTAACTTCAGTTACATGCTATTCACTAATTTTTTTTTTTTTCTAAAATAGTACTACTTCAGTCCCAGTTTGTTTGTCTTCTATTTCATTTTGAGATGTCCCAAAATATTGTCTTGTTTCTAAAAATAAAAATTATTAATTTACTAATGTTCCTATTATACTTCTCGTTTATTTTCTTTGAAAATAAAACTAACTAATACTTAATAAAATCAATTTAATTGGGCACATTTTTAGTTACCTAATTAAGAATAAATAAGTTGATAAATTTATTTAAGGGTAATTTTGTAAACTTATACATTTTTATAAGACAAACAAAATAATAAATGATGTTCCCTTTAAAAATTTGACTTTTCAACCTCCGTCTCAGTTTATTTGTCTTATATTCCATTTTAGAATGTTCTAAAATATTGTCCTGTTTCTAAAAATAAAAATTATTAATTTACCAATGTTCCTATTATACTCTTACTTTATTTTCAAAACTATTTGAAAATAAAACTAACTAATATTTTTTTAAAATCAATTTAATTGGAGCATCTTTTTAGTTGCCTCATTAATAATAACTATTTTTTAAAAAAGTTGATAAATTTATTTAAGGGTAGTTTTGAAAACTTATACATTTTTATAAGGCAAACAATACAATAAATGATGTTCTCTTAAAAAATTTGACTTTTCAAAAAGGACAAACAAATTAGAATGGAGAGAGTACTATTAAGCAAATTTTGCCCTTTTTTTTTTTAAAAAGAATATGTTCTAAAAATTGGATCCAACTGATCGGTTCAATCGGTAAAAACTAGAAACGAAATCATTTTTTAGTTTTGTAATCCGTTCTAATTTTTAAAAACCACATTTAGATTCATTTTGGAACTCAACTTAAAAAAGAAAAAAAGAAAAAAAAAAGAAAAAGAACTTGTCTATATTGGCTAATAAATTATGCTTAAATTAAAATAGGGAAAAAAAGCTTAAGCATATTTTAAAACTTAAATTTTAAATAAATTAAGATCAAGTATTAAGCCTTTGTGTTAGAATTTATTTCCCTCTCTTTTGTGTGTGTGCGTGTTTGTTTCTTTTAAAAAAAAAAAAAAAATGGATCAAGTTATATTATTAACAACGGAATCATCTAAAGACAAGATTTCATAAAAGTCACATAACTCCTATATATATAATATAAAATGAAAACTTTTTGGAGTTTATTAATTTTTTTCTAACATTACCACTTAAGCTTTTGAAAAATTGATATTTTTCTACATTAGAGCATTTTATAAAAATTTATTCTAATGAAAATTACGATTGATATTTTGTACATCTAATCATCTATTTTTTGGGTTCATTACTGTAAGCTTTGATGATTTTTGGAAATCACTAGGCTAAATACTCCGGACTTCAACAACGGTTGGATGACCTAAAAGTAAAAGAAAGAGGTTATCGAAGGTGATCGAGGTGAACCGGCTAAGGACTCTCTGACTGTTAAATTAGTTTTCTCTCTAGGAACTTCAAGTATAGTGGGTGGATGAATAGTGAAAAACTTACCTTAGGCTGATGGGCTTAGGTCTCTTTTATAGAGAGTTTTACTGGGTCTATTTGTTTGGTTCCACTGTCATCATGGGAGATATGTGGACTTAGTAGGGAGAATGGAGCTAATTTCGGGGAATTCACCTAATCCTCTGAAATTTGTTAAGTGTTGGTTGGTCGTCCATGCATTCATATGATATGGACGAATGACATCATTCTTCTGTTCCCTAGACGACATATCTTCATTCTACAAATCCCCATTTCCCTAAAACATTGACTGTATTACTTATAATAGCTTGAGAACTATGCATTAAACAACAAATCCAAGAAACTGCCAATCACACTTAGCCACAGATTATCACAAGACTTAATTCAAAATTTTAGGAAAATGAATGTTTGTCGATAAAACATTGTACTCTAAACGATTTTATATATAGTTCGTAATCACCAAATAGTTTATGACAATACCTATTTAGCATTGTTTCTTTCCTTTCAATTTCAACCATATGAAATTAGTGAAAATATGCAGTAGGCCTTAACTCATCAATATAAAGCTAGAGAGAGAGAGAGAGAGAGAGAGAGGTGCATTGAGTAAGTCATCAAAATTAATAAGAGTAGTTGCTACTTGCTATCGACGTGATATGCTTCCAAACTTTTTTCACTGTTTCTCTCAACTTAAGAAAATAGTATATTAGATTATATTATCATTTTACTATTTCTAAGCATATTATGCATTCTTCCTCAAATTAAGAAGAAGCAAATTATGCGTTCATACAATGTTAGGGAAAGTTTAGACTTAAAAATCTTTAATGATTTTTTATTTATAAAAAGTTTGATGTAATATTAACTAAACCCATTAACTATTAATTTTATTTATAATTTATAATTAATATTTTGTTATACTAGTAAGTAATTTGTGCAATTTGTTCAACAAAATATGATATTCTTAGTGATAAAATACAAATCTATATCTATATAATAATAAAAGTTGAAGCGTAGTATTTAAAGTTGTTGCGCTCACATTGAGCCATATCAGCAGCTATGTCATTTCCATCATTTTTTTTGAATTTGTCCTACAATTTTAAATTAGTTTTTCTCAATTTTAAAATACTAATAAATTAAAAATAATTCTCAGCCCTATCTCCACCATAAATCCCACTTTTTATAAATTTAATTCTACCATGAAACCCAAACCCAAAGACTTTTCAACTGAAACCCTTTGTTTTCACCGTTTCAACTTTCGGTCTCCCTACCTTTTGTTTCACGGTTACAAATTTCTGTCTCCCCAACTTTTGTTTCACCGTTTCAAATTTAGTTACTTTCCCTTCCCGACCTTTCAACATTTCATGACCTCACCCTCTATCTCATATCCAATTGAAAGGTTGCTTACGTTTTTTTGAACATTTAACATTAAGTATTATACAACAGTCATAATGCTGAGCTATCTGAATAAAATGCTAGCTAGCCCTTGTATTTCTTTGTGTGTGCAGGGAATAGGACTTGTTCGTATGATAACTGAGTCTGTTTATAAATTTTTGCACCACCAAAAAGCTTGCCTGGAGCCACTGCTTGGGATGTCACCTTATCATTAAACATGCAGACAGTATGTGTTTCTTATAGACTAAATTTTTAGTGGCACTAAAGCCTTGCTTCTTATGTAAGTATATCACTATATTGTATTTCCATCATTATTTTATGAATTTGTACTCTCCCATTGATTTTCTGGCACAGTATGTTTACCCCCAAAATATATCTAAATGATCTCTTTTGAGCAAAGTCATTATCATAGCGAAGACTCTCTCTCTCTCCCTTATATTTATATTACAGATTTATGTTGCTGTTAATTGTTTAATTAAATTTGTTGTATATGATATGGAGTAATTTGAAAAAGCTTACCCCCTTTTGTTTTCACCATTGCTTTTTGAAGATGTTTAATTGCTTTTGGAAAGCAAAAGGATTTTCCTTTTATCGAGCCCAAACTAAATGGTACAGTGAAATTTGAAACCAATTCAATTTTCCTTATGGATCATTTTGAAGTTTTTTCTTCATTTCTGTCAATGTTCGATTGTAGTGTGCATGTACTTAGATTAGGTGCATTTTATTGGGTGTATTCATGCTGTAAAACGTTCTTCTTAATCCCATTTAGAACATGTACACCTCGTATTTGACAAAAAATCTCACTCAAAATTGAAACTTACCAAATAACACCATTTGAAATCCCAACCAAGATAGCGGTAACTTGCAACCAAGTTGTTATGAGAGCTATGAATGGATCGTAGCCAGCTTACTCAACTTTTTCAGGCAGAAGGTTGTATGTGTAGCAGATTTTGTGGGGTTAAGGAGGAAGATGCTCTTCTTGTTTTCTGGGGCTGTTCCAAAATTCAATCAGTCTGGTAGCATAACTTGATGGAAAGTGTTTTCAACAACCACCCTTCTTCTTTCGCTGAACTCAAAACATGTGAACATGTGAACTCATTTCCATGCTATCATGGGTACTGTGGCAACGAAGAAAGAAGATTCGGCCTATATTATGTTGTCGTAAGTTCCATTAAATCCTAAAATTGAATACTTGAACTTGTGATAAACAATTTTCTGATATAGGTGAGAAGAGCATCACTTTTTGATTTGTACATATAGAATTTTGTCTTATGCACAAATAATTGTAAGATGGATTTGTATTTGTTTAAGGGAGTAGCAAACTTATGCTAACCAGAAGGAAAGAAATCACGCAATGGGCTGTTATCTCTATTCTAATTATGCTTAAGAAGTGAAAGAAGATAAGGATGGGTTGTTATATTTATCCTAATTATGCCTTTTGTTATAATGTATAATGTTTATTCTAATTATGCTTTTGTTCACCCTATAATTGTTTGTAACTCATATCTCTTTGTTTTATAATTCTGCAGTTCATAGCTTTATTTTTAATCATTGGGTTCTAATTTGAAAGACCAATTTTGCTGTTAATTTTGATTATGTTTGTGGTTTTGGATCCCTGAGCTCAATGTTGACACCATGAAATGAAGCAATTTCAAGCCCTGCCCAACAATCACCACCAATATATATGGGTACCTTCTTTTCTCATTCTTTCTCTCATTGGAAAACCAGCAATTCAATTTGTTTTTTTGGTTGGATTTTCAGTTTTGATAGATATATCATTTTCTCAATCCAAAACAATTCTTACTAAAATGGAACCTCCTCCTTCCATATGGATGGATGGAAGGTACACCTAGCATTCAAATTTAATTGAACCCATATATATATTACTAACTAAAAAAAAATCGTCCAAGCATCACTATAATTTTTAACTACGCTTTTAAGGCAATGTGTATTCTGATTATATTATTCTAATCTATATTGTGAGTTATGCTATGGCTACATTTGACCTTAAGTAAAAAAATTTTGACATTGAATCCTAGGGCAGGGGATGTGATGCCCATGTTGTTGAAGGTACATAGCAAAAAAAAAAAAAGTTATTGAAGTGGATGCTCTCAAGAAAGTGAAAGTAGAATAATTAATCATAATGGAAAATGTTTGTGTATGTCATCATTTTAAAAGCAAAATAATTAAGTAGAGCAACCAAACTTTCACTTGCTTGACTGTCAGCCAAGGCAGGAAAATATTTGTGTATGTCATCATTTTAAAAGTGTACAATTTACGTCCACACCATGACTATAAGAGCCCATATATATAATACAAACTTGTACATCTAACTCTGCCTTGCACTAAAATTTCACCAATTTCCTGCTTTTCCAAACTAATGAAGCTTCACAACCACAGTTTTCCTACGTTATGCTCTACATAATTTCATATGATTCTACTCTTTACCATAATTACCATACTATGCTTGCATCCTACCACTTCTTCTAACATTCCAATTAACGAGACAGATTGTTTGGCTTTGCTCAAGTTCAAAGAATCCATTGCTAATGACCCATATGAAATCTTGAACTCATGGAATCATTCTATTCAGTTCTGCAACTAGTATGGGATTACATGTGGCTGTCACCATCAAAGAGTCATAGCCTTGGCAGTATAGGTGCATAAATTGCATGGAACCATTACACCTTACATTGGAAACCTCACCTTTCTTAAAGCCATCAACCTCCAAAACAATAACTTTTATGGTGAAATTTCAAAGGAAGTTGGTCATTTGTTCTAACTGCGGCATCTCAATTTTTCAAATAACATGCTGGGAGGAGAAATTCCAGCCATCTTGACCAACTACTCCGAACTCAGGGTAATTGGCTTAACATGGAACAAACTTATTGGGAAAATCTTCATGGAGCTTGGCTCTTTGTCAAAGCTTCTTTATTTCCGGGTTGCTGCAAACAATTTGACTAGAAGAATCCCACCTTTCTTGGGAAATCTTTCATTTCTCGAACTTTTTTCGGTAGCCACTAATAATTTAGAGGGAAATATTCCAAAGAGCATAGGTCTTTTGAAAAGCTTATCATTTTTCGTAGTTAGATCCAATGAACTGAACAGTATGGTCCCTTCCTCTCTCTACAATTTATCATCTGTCAGCTAATTAGGAATCTTACCCAACGAACTTAGTGGCACCCTTCCAGCAAACATAGGCCTTACTCTCCCTAATCTCAGCTTATTTGGAATTGGTGATAATAAATTCTTTGGGCCAATCCCTGGTTCTTCATGCAATGCATCTAAGCTTTAACTAATTGACCTAGGGTATAACAACTTGGTGGGATCGATTCCGACTAATTTGGGATATCTACTAGATCTTGAGCAACTACGTCTAAGTGAGAATAAATTCTGGCAATTTCAACAAACCAATTCGAAGGTGTTTTGCCCAATTCTATCGGAAACTTGTCATTACAACTTAATGCATTATATTTAGGAGGCAATCAAATATATGGAACGATTCCTGCACTATTGCGGAATCTTATCAACTTAATTATCTTGGACATGAATGAGAATCTTTTCATAGGTGTGATACCAACTTATTTTGGGAAGTTTCAAAAGATGCAAGGATTGAATTTATCAGGGAACAAATTGTCATGGCAAATCCCAAGCTCCACTGGCAACCTCACTCAATTGGTTGTATAGAACTTTTGTCAAAACAATTTAGAAGGCAACCTACCACCAAGTATTAGTGGCTGCCAAAATTTGCAAATTTTGGATCTTTCACAAAATTACCTCAGTGGAATCATACCTTAGCAGGTTTTTTCTCTTTTCCCTTTGTCTAATGACAGAGAAAAAAAAATAAAAAAAAAAACTAACGCGTTGGAGACTTGGAGGTGAGTTTCAAGAGTATTTTTGGAAGCTTATTTTATGAGTTTTCTTCTTCTAGTTTTCTTTCCATTTTGGGGAGAAAATTTTTTGATGGGCCTGTGGAGAAAACACCTGGGCCTTATAATTTATTTTCTTTATTCTCCACCCAACCAAACTCATACTTTAAAAAAGTTTTTCTTTCTGTTTTCTCTCCAAAATTTTCTATCTACCCTATTTCACATCAAAACAAACACACCCTTAAAGGCATCCATCTTGGCAACCAGATCTACCTACACACAAGCTGAGTTGTAGATTCAGATAGACAAACCAAGAGCTTAACCACTACCCTACCACACATGATTCTATTATGGACACACTTTTGTACTCATTTTATTACTTACACATTAATCTATCATTAATACTTAATCCAATCGCCATTTGTCACACGTCTAAGTGTCTGTTTGTGAATAATTTATTTAGCTTGTTGCTGTAAACTTTTTGTTAGAAATATCATAGATGAAATGAAAAAGTTAATCCAAACGGGCACTATGACTTGATTCTTTGTACTCACACGTGATAGGATTATATTACTTACGCGTGGATCCACCACTAACCCCACCGATACTTGATAAAAAGTAACCCAATCATCAATTTATCATATGTTCAAGTTGTGTCAAACTGTGCAAGAGTGCAAGCAACAATGGGTGCTAAACTTTTTTGTCTACGCATGCTAATGAAAAGAGAATCGAGAAGTTTGAATTAACGGCTGAGATTCACAGAATATTCTTATTCTTCACCAAATTTTTATTTTGAGGTCATTCTTCACCATTGAAAACCTAAACATAGTTAAAGTCAAATTCAACGAAGCCACGTGGGAACTTTGATCTTGATCCAAAGGACACGACCAAAACACAAGCTCACCAGAAACATTTTTAGTTTTATATTTATTTATTTAATGTTGTCAAAATCAATGGGGCTGATCTGCTCCAATAAGAGCACACTAGCGACGTGGCAAGATAAGAAGCANAAAAAAAAAAAAAAAAAAAAAAAAAAAAAAAAAAAAAAAAAAAAAACAAATGTTCAACTTATGGTAACAAATAAAATATAGAATAAAAGAGGAAAAAAAGACATAAATTACTACTCGTGTCAAACGTGGTCCCAATTCAAATACTATTAAGAAAATATAATAGAAATTATAGATAGTACCTTTTGGTGGAGACTATTGCTACTGGAAATGGAGATCTTACTCAATGTATAGCTCTCATCAAACATGAAATCTACGTAATGAATTAATATGTTAATATAAAAAGAAATTGCATCTCCCTTGACGTTGGCATCCTACCTATTGCAATGCCCTCTTCAACACTTGGGGCATCCTTCTCCAGGTTGGCATTGTCGCATTTGAAGCCACCAAACATTGTGCTCTCTCGCAGTTGAAGGCATCACCTGCAATGTCACCACACCATAATGGTATTGTTTCTTTTATACTCCATATAGCAAAGAAAACATTTTGGTATAATATTAAATAACTAAAGAAATGATTGGAGAAGATGAAATGATCACTGTCTTTTCATATACACAACGGAATCAACTGTTACAACATACAAATAAATGTTTTATGAAAGTTTTAAAAAGTACAAATAAATGGAAAACCAAAATTAAAGTTTGATTGACTCTTTGAAAATGAAAAAATAGCAATAGATGAATAGTGATTATAATAATTTTCTCTTTAAGAAGAAATGAAAATGTTTCATAGTAGTATTTCCTTCTTCTTTTTTTACTTTTAAAAAAAAAAAAAAAATTTAGTTAACTTATGGTGGTTGTGCAAAGAAATGAAATGTTTCATAGTAGTATTTCCTTTTCCCATGCTATTCACATTAAAACTAAAATTTAATGTTGAAAGGAGCTTTGAAAATAGACAATAGAGTTTATGGTGGATTGTAGTACATCATATTGGCCACAAAAAAAATTAATTTTGCAATAGAAAACTAATAATAGAGGTTGTAAACCAACAAAAAAAAAAAAAAAGAGTGACGTGGCCAATAATGAGGCTCAACAGGGGTATAAAAGGAAAATGATGTGGCCGATCCAATGATGTGGCCAATGTTTTGGATCGGCGGTGGCTGCTAAGCAACACCACCCAAAGCAATAAGTACCTTAGGTTTGAGAACCAACGAACAGGTCAAGCTCTCAATAAGGTCTTGAGGGCTAAAGATCCTAGTTTTGTCTTCCTTATGGAGACTAAACTTTATGTAGACATTGTGAATAGAGAGAAACATGGGCTAGGATACACACAAGGTATAGAAGGAAAACCCTAATTACGTTTTGAAGACTTTTGGAAGACTTGTAAGTTACTCCTATGAGATCTGAAAGGTTCTGTAAACTTTTACACTACAAGTGTCTACCGGAATGTGATTTACAATCAAGTGCTGGTGGAATCTATTTGTCGCTACAAGATCAACTACTGGTGATCTAAACGTTTGAGTGTGATCTCAAAGTCATAAGTGTGGGAGTTTGTGTTTAGCAAATCCAAGAGAGAAGAGTTTTTGGAGTCGAAGCTTACACGTGGTCATAACAATAAGTTCTACTAGAGGTAGCATTAGATTTAGGGTTAAATTTTTTGTAAACTTCAATCCTTTCTAGTGGATTTGTTTACTTTGAGAATAGTTAGGTCAAATCCTCCACAGGTTTTTACCTTGAAATGGTTGGTTTCATTGGTTTTTTTGGGTAATCATATCATTGTGTCTCTTTCTTTTCTACTATGCATGATATGATTTTTTGCTGTTTAACCTAAATCTCATAATTAACCTAAGTAACTACTTGACTAATTTACTAGGTTTAAACAATCTATTTCAAAGGGGGTCTAAACAAACAAACACTTTCTAATATCATTATTTTTTCGAGAAGTGCTACGTACAGAACATTTTCACAACAAATTATAGGTAGATAGTTGTTATTGGTTTTAATTTGAATCTACTACTGAAATTACTTTTTGGTCTCACCAATAAGGACTCATTATAAACTACCACTTAAGTTTATTGGTGATTCATTGTTATTGGTTTTTTAAGTAAAATATTATTGACATAACATTTCTCTTGGTTTTTTTTAGCATTTATGAGCTCTTTGTATTTTGTAGTATTTTTTTTACACAATTCTATTTTTTGGGGTTTAAGTCACTAGTTGTAATGCTTATCTCTCTCTGTTGCTTGCATGTATACATGGTAACCTTAGTTATTACAGTTCAATATATTCTATTGTGACACATTCTCACATTTTCTGTTTGTCTTAAGAATGAGTGCTACAAGAGTTAATGCTCTATGCATATATGTCTATTAGATTCAAAATCTATCTGCCAACTTGTCAAATAGCTAATGGATAATTTTTTTTAATTAAAATTTCATTAAGAGTATTATTGTTGGTGCTCTAAATTGGGTTAGATTGACTTGGGAAAACAATCTTCCTATAGCTTGACAACTAACACCCAATTGGAACACTTCTTCTTAAATTTGGAAATATATAGGATTATATATGATGCAACAATCTACGATGCTTTGGTGGATTCAGTCTTAGAAAATAGAACACGGTTTAGTCATACTCCAAAGCCAATAAGTCTTGTAGATCCAAAGTAATGGATAAGGCTACATGGACCAAAACTAAGTCAAGTTGCTTTATATGCTTTAGGGAGGTCCTAGACTGTTTGCTGTGTGTCATATTTGATTCATCAAATATTGGGTAGTGATGGGTGATTGGTCTTCTTTTGGTTTAAAGTCTTATATAATAAATTGAAACTTAGATTGATTGTTTTATTCTCTATAGCCACAAGCTACTATAATCTAAAACTTTGAATTTAAATGGAAATTGAACGAAACACCCATTTTTATTTGTATACGAAAATAATGTTGCATAAAGCATCTAAATTTCTAAACTAACATGGCATCTTTGATACACTTCTTCCTTTTAAAGACTTTTAGGAATGAATTGATTATTAGTACAAACACATAATCACACATTACAGTAGTAGAATCCAGCACACTAAATGAAGACGACTCCTACACTTGAAGAGAGAAAATAATGATTCCTACACTAGAAGAGAAAGAAAATCATCCATTGATCATTTCAACAAGGGATATTAAACTAGCTTGAAATTAAGATCACGGCTCCTAATCTCTTGCATAATCCAAGCATTATTAAAGACATTTAATCTCTTCTAGTTGTTCCAGGCCTCTGCAATTCACAAAAAAGTTCGTTAACTCACCATTTTATACCTTGATAATATAAAAAACAATAACTATTATAAGGTTACAAGGTCGTAGGTATTAATAAGATAACAATTTTTGTTTAGCAATTTGACCGCGAGTGAGAAATGAAAATCTAATTTCCATGCTTAATGAAAAGGTAAACATAAAATTTCCATGCTTTTTGAAAAGAAGTATTTGGAAACTGAATAAAATCAACATAAATGACTAGGACACACTGCTTAGAGTAGTCTTATAGCAATTAAGATGAAATGCCTCTTACTTGAGCTCTACTTGGTCTACCTCTGCGAATCCCCAAACCAACAAAAGTACTTTTTATCATTTGTAGTTCCTTAATGACTTCCTCCATATTGATTTCTCTCTTGGAGATTCCAATGAACATAAGATTCCAATATTAAGGATTGAGAGTAAGCATTTTTGCATATCCACATCAATATGCCTAAAGTCCTCAGTATTATTAGCTTCTTCTACTTCAATTTCATTGTCATCATCATCTTCTTTTGTTGCCGTCATTGCTACAGTTGCTACTCCCATTCCTTCAACTTCTCTTGGCAAAAGCATTGGGTTGACAACTTGAATGAGCCTTTTTGGTAAGGACATCTTAACAAAGTTATGGAGATTGAGACCATCTTTAAACATATCATCAGTGGGTCTCCTTCCTGTAAACATTTCCAACACAAGGACTCCATAACTATATACATCCCCCTCAGTTGATGCTTCACTGCCCATGCCATACTCTACAATTCATGGAATGGAGGGAAATTAAGCAATATTCTATCTATTACAAAAATATGGATTTAGGGTTTACAGAATGCAAAGTTAAGAAAATAAAACAAATCTATATTAAAAAAATAGGGACATATGCTATTACTTTTGAAACTAAAGGAAACAATAATAACTTTATCCCAAGTGTACAAATCACTTTTTCCCCCTCCTGTTGATTTATTTTGATTAAGAAAATATATCTGTACAAAGAATGTACAAATTTTAGTCAAAGAATATCAAATTTAACATTTCTCAAAGTTTAAATCATATTTAAATGTTGTTTTTGAATTAAAATTTGTAGTTTTATTAAAAAAAAAAAAAATTAAGTACGTTTTCACGTGGTACAAATGTGAATGTGTTTTAACTTCTAAAAGAAAATCAAATACTAAGCAAGAGTTACTTCGCATATATGCTAATTATGAGAGTTTATGCTAAATAAATGCTAAATTTGCTAAGCATATATGCTAAATAAATAAAAATTACTAAATGAGAGTTTATGTTAATATGCTACTTATGTGTACACCCATGCGAATATGTTGATGATACAAAAATTAAAAAGCATATATGACAAGAAAATCAAGGAGTTAAAAATCCTATCATTTGATAAATGACAAAAAGAAAATAAATACATAAGAATAGTTAAGGATTTAAAACAAAAGAAGAAAGATAATACCTGGAGCAGCATAACCAATAGATCCCTTTAATCCAATTGTGCTAGTACACTTTTGGGAAGAATCATTTGAAGTTGTGAGGAGCCTTGATAAGCCAAAATCACTTACATGAGCAATCATATTAGTATCAAGAAGAATATTGCTTGGCTTTAAATCACAATGAATGATTTTTTGCTCACAATGATTGTGAAGATAGTTTAAAGCAAAAGCCACATCAATTGCAATAATTAGTCTTTGAAGAACGCTCAAATTTTTTGATTGATTGTCGCTATCTGTCATCGGATGCAGCCACATTTCCAAGCTCCCATTCATCATGAATTCAAAAACTAGAGCTTTGAAATCATCACCATTATAATTTATACTAGAGCAACATGTCAAGATCTTTATAAGATTTTGATGCCGAATATTTCTTAATATTTTGCATTCTGCTATAAAACTCTTCGAAGCATCTTTGTTTTGAAGGTTAAGAACCTTTATAGCAACTAATCTTTCCTCTTGATCAAGAACTCCTTTATATACTGATCCAAAACTACCAGATCCAATCAAATTGTCGAGAGAAAATCCATTAGTCGCTTGATGGAGCATTTTGTATGAAACCGTTGGAAGGAGATCCATCTTTGAGAATATTGAAGATGGTTTCTTTTTTGATCTTTTCATCCAATAAAGTGCAAGAAAGGATGAAACTAGAAGGATACATACAACCACACAAATAATTGTGATTGTTACTCTGGAAGTAAAGGACTTTGTCGATTTTGTAATGACGGGGCATGTTGTCAATTGCAATTGTGGAATACCCCCACAAAGCTTATTGTTTCCAATAATTGATATTGCATTTACATTTTTGAAAACTCCACCTGTTGGTACCTCACCCTCAATATTGTTGAATGAAATGTTCAAATACTTTAAAAGTTTCTCCAGACCCTTTGGAATTAATCTTGATAAGTTGTTTCGTGAAACATCTAAATATTCAAGGCCTTTCACGGAAGCCATAGATGAAGGTATGGTCCCATTAAATGAATTCCCTTGCAAGCCTAGGTACACTAAGCTCAAGCAATTTCCAATTGTTGTAGGAATTTCACCAGAAAAATTGTTTTTAGAGACATCCATTGAATTAATATTCTTTAAACTGCCTACTTCAACAGGTAATTTGCCATTAAATGAGTTGTGGGATAAATTGGGTAAAAGTGACAAAGAAAAAATTTGAAAAACCTGTTGGGGTATGACTCCACTAAGATAATTTTCTGCAACATCCAACTGTTGTAAACTTTGACAAGCTCCAATGCTTGAAGGAATGCTTCCTTCTAAATCGTTTTGAGCCAAAATCAAGTTAGCCAATTGAGTGAGGTTGCCAATAGAACTTGGGATCTTCCCTGACAATTTGTTTCCCCATAAACTCAGTACTTGCATCTTCTGAAACTTCTCAAAAGAAGTAGGTATCATACCTGTGAGAAGAGTATCATCCATACCTAAGGCAATTAAGTTGATGAGATTCTGCATTGCTACACGAATAGTTCCAGATATTTTATTGCTTCCCAGAAGTAATATTGTGAGTTTTGTTGACAAGTTGCCTATAGAACTAGGTAAAACACCTTCAAATCGGTTTTCTACAAATTCTAGATCGTTCATTTTGCTACAGTTTCTTAGAGACGTTAAAAAGTCCAAATCCCTTCCTAATTTATTTTCATTTAGATACAGGAGTTCAAGATCTTGTAGATAACCCAAATTAGTTGGAACGGATCCCACCAAGCTATTACCGCCAAGGGCAAGTATTTGAAGTTTAGATGCATTGCACAAAGAACTGGGGATTGACCCAAAGAATTTGTTACCATCTATTGAAAAATATTGGAGATTAGGGAGAGTATGTTATATATATATATATATATATAGACACACACACGTGATACTATCTTCAATTGATAAAATTTTGTAGGATTTAGTATTAATAAATTAATGTGCTTGCAAGAAAATAAAATCAGAATAATTAACTATATAAATTAAGAATATAAACCGCGGTGAAGTCACTACCGTAAAAAAAAACGTACAATTTATGTCCACTAAAAACCTCATCAACAATTTGTATAAAATAATTTGTAAATTTCGTATTTTTTGTATGTTATTATTAGTGTTGGGGTGGGTTTGGTGAGAAGTGTTTGAAGGGTAAATTGATGGTGGAGCACAGCCAACCCATTGCAATATCAAACTTTTGTAAATCTAGTATTTTCCATTAGTTATTATTGTTGTTGGGGTGGGTTTGGTAAGAAGTGTTTGAAGGGTAAATTGATGGTGGAGCAGGGTCAAACCCATTGAAATATCAAACTTTGTAAATCTAGTATTTGCAATTAGTTATTATTGGTGTTGGGGTGGGTTTGGTAAGAAGTGTTTGAAGGGTAAATTGATGGTGGAGCATGGCAAAACCCATTGCAATATCAAACTTTGTAAATCTAGTATTTTCCATTAGTTATTACTAGTATGTAACCCATGCTACCGCATGAGAATGGATATATTATTAATCATAAGTTTATTCATGTTTAAAAGGCTCAGTTAAGTCTAAATTCATATTATTAACCATAAAATTTTACTAACAAAACTTAGCAATATATATATCTATATATATGTATGTGTGTGTGTGTATAAAAGAAAGCGAGTTGAACCACAATAGATTGATATAGTATACAAGTTACAGTCGCAGTCATGCGTATATTGAAAGGGTAATTAAAGGGTAATTAAGCCCATACAATTAATTGGTTCTTAAGTAAATAAAATTTTAGAGACATTTGGAACATCAATCAAACTTAAGTAAAAAAATATTCAAAAGTAGCACAACTATAAGCCAAAATAGAGTAATATGAAACTAAATTGGCAGCTATGAAGCTACTAAGAGAGAAGTGTTTGCCATAAAGGGGACTAATTAATAGGTTTAAGAATTCACAAGGTTGACATTGGATATTCTTCCCATGTGCTAAATATTGTTTTTAGTAAGGTCACACCAAATAGGTTAAAAGCTATCTTCGTGCAAGATTGATATTTGCAAGAGAAGTCAATCATCAAGCAAGGACCAAAGGATTTCAAAAAATGTTAATATTGACTATTAAAAAATTTAAAATTAAAAAAAAAAAAAAAAAAAAAAAACTCTCAGAGTTGTACTCATTTTGTAGTTTTATGATGGGTCATTTTGTAACATGATGGGTATTTGTGTGAAAAAAAAACCTCTGAAGTTGCATGGTTGATAAAAGAAATTCTCTCAAATCTCTTTTTATAGAGAGATGGATTTATGCGTGTTTTTATACATCCTTCATAGTTGTATTATCATGAAGCAAGTCCAATGGATTTAGATTGGTACTACCGATTCCCAAAGCATGAGTGTTTAATGTGTTATTAATTTCATCTCATGATCATTACCAAGTCCAATGAATTTTAATTGGAATTCAATTTTTCCAAGTGGTGCATCTCTTGCAATATTCTTTCATTTTTTTTTTAAATTAATTTTTTGAAATTTATTTTCAATTCCCATGGCCACTTTCCATATTTGGCTTCCTGTTATAGTTCCCTAGGCACTTTGAAGTTTGAACCAAGAGAACAATGAACCTCCGTAAAAATAAATAAAAACAATGAATCAGAGTAATGGTTCTCTCAAAAACAACCCCAAATCATATTATATTCTTCTGATTATTTTCTTTATACACGTGTATAGTAAAATTGGACTCCAATTTCAGATTCTAATTGAACAATTGGAATGACACATGGCACAAAATTGGAACTCTAATTTGGAATTCTATTTGAGTTTCTCTGTGCTTCACCGATTATTATATATATAGATTGGTGTTGGGGTGGGTTTGGTAAGAAGTGTTTGAAGGGTAAATTGATGGTGGAGCACGGCCAAACCCATTGCAATATCAAACTTTGTAAATCCAGTATTTTCCATTAGCTATTATTGGTGTTGGGGTGGGTTTGGTGAGAAGTGTTTGAAGCGTAAATTATTGGTGGGGCAAGGCAAAATCATTGTGATGTTAGTCGTTTGAAGCCCGTTTCTCAACAAAGGGGCTCCAATTGTGTTAGGCATTTACTCATTTTTTTTTTATACCTTCCCTTTCTTTTTACTTATTATTATTATTATTATTATAAAACCGAAACATCTGAAACTCTCGCAATTTTTCACGTCAGCACAATATTTAAATAAAATTATCATTTTATTATAATAAAATTATTTTTTTTAGTCCAAACTTAACAAGGAATGAAACTCTATCTCTCTAACAAGTCCAACTTAAACTCAAACTCATTGATAAGGAAGAATCATAGCAAGGACCATGGGCTTAACCCGTCAGCTTCTGTTCAGGCTGACGGGCCAGTCACGACGGATGTTAAGGACTCTAATACGCCGACGGAAAGAGACACGCTGACAGTAAGGGAAATCCGAGAAAAGCTTAAGGGCTAATTATGTTCAAAGAGGCTGACGGCCCTTTATCGACGTAGGGAACGAGATAAGCCGACGGGTAAGAGGCCAACGGTTCCAATAAAACCTTGGCCACCATGCTCAATGATAGATTCTTATAAGGAAAGGACTCCACAATCTACGCTCATAAGGATTCCTATATGGAAAAGACTTCTGCTCCAAGGAAGAAAGGTCAAGCCCCTACTACTATAAAAGCCCCGATACCTTTACAAATCGAGGTACGCATAATTAACCCCTCTCTAGCACTCTAGAATTGAAAGAAGTTCTAACTTGACCTTCGGAGGGTATTTGGCCGGCACCACACCGGTGCTCTCTGTTAGGTCTTCTTTTCTTTGTGCAGGTGTCGTTTCAAGGGTACGAGCATCGTGTAACTCACTGTTGATATTTTCGGCATCATCACTCATCATTATCATTTTTTTTTTAAAACAAAATTATTTTTGTTTAATCAAAACTTAACAAGGAGTGAAACACTACCTCTCTAACAAGTCCAACTTAAACTCAAACTCAAACGTTGATAATCTATATATTTTTTAAAAAAAAATTCTGATAGGACTCAAAAAAAAAAAAAAGACTCACTCAACAAAAAAAAAAAAAAAAGTTGGGATTAATAAAAAAAAAAAAAAAGAGAAGGACTCCTGTTAGGAGTCTCTTTTCCCTTTTCAAAACCTTAGCAATTACCACCTTAAAACCCTAATGTGGCGTTTGGTATGGGGTAATGTTTTAGGATTCTTAAGAATGTTTAAAGATTTCCATGTTTGGTTGCACGCAAATCACGCTCGGGAATCAGATGTCAGGGCAATCTAGATTCCCCCTTTAGCTCCCTTTTAGTAGGAATGTGGACTCCTTTTTAAAAAATGGGTATTCAGATTCTCAAACTTAAAGGAAATTGTATATTTTATAAATTGACAATTTTAACTATTTTTCTTTATGATTTAAGTAATTAAGATAAAATATAAAACAAATCATCAATACATTTTCCCTTGTCTTTATCTTTTCCCGCCAAAACAACATAAACAAGATAGACAACTTTGCTAATATATTCTTTAACAAAGTTCTATTTAGGTTTCAAGTGTGGAAAAAAAAAAGAGTTTGAAGGAGACCCTCCATTATTGCCAGGTATTCACTGTTGATGAACTATTATTTTTATTACTACTTCTATG
Source organism: Quercus suber (assembly GCF_002906115.3). Lineage (NCBI taxonomy): Eukaryota > Viridiplantae > Streptophyta > Magnoliopsida > Fagales > Fagaceae > Quercus > Quercus suber. The sequence goes on from NW_027070265.1 coordinate 216,454, forward strand.
GTCTTATGGACCTAAACATTGTCAAGTTGTTTGGTTATTTGTACGTTTTTAGACCCCTTAAAACACAAGTTGTTTAACCTAGTTATATAGCCAAGTGATTACTTAGATAAATTATTCAGATCTAGGTTAATACAAGAAAATCATATTATGTAAATAATGCGGAAATATAACGAACACACGATATGATAACCCAGGAAAACCAAACCTGTAAAAAATCTGAGGAGGATTTAACCTAACTATCCTTAAGGTAAAATAGATCCACTAAGAAAGAATTGAAGTTTATATAATAGAACTTAGATCACTAACATCCTATTGCTACCTCGAGTAGAAAACTTACTACCACGACCACGTGACAGCTCCGAGTCTACGGAATACTTCTTTTTTTGATCCACTGCAACTACAAGTACTCCCACTTGTGACTTTGAGACTCCACTCAAAAGTTTCAAATCTTCTTTAAGTTCTTTATGCAGCAACTGAAGCGATCACCAAGTTCTTGACATGAATCTTGATCTTGATAACCCTAAGTGTGTATAAAGGTAAACACCTCTAGAATTCACAAAAGATTTAACACACAGCACATCTAAGACTTTTAAAACGTAGCTAGGGTTTTTCCTTTTATACTTGGAGTAAAACATAAAACCCTACACGTCACATGGGCTTGGGCTAAATTGAAAATTCTGCAGAAAAATAAATCTGCACGAGATTTGATCGATCAAGTCTAATTTTCGATCTATTTAGCTTATAGATTTAGTCTAATAAATTCTGCAATCACTCGATTCCAATTTTACAAATAAACATACTTTGAGCAACCTAAACCTAGACTTTAAGTTTTGATCATGATTTGCCAACACATTACAAATTGAAGTTTTAATACATTTAGTTCCTAAAGTCTTAAAACCTAACATTATTGATTTAACTCCTTTAAAAATTATTATTAAGAATAAAGCATTTGAGAATTTAAATAGTTAATTTTGTGTTGTACTTGTCATTTTGAAATATTAGACTACAGTTTTAATGAATTTGTCATAATTTACAATTTATATTTTGTTTTTCATTATTTATTTAGAGGAAGATTTTTTTTGGAACTGGTAGTCACATTCAAATCTAAAGATAGAATGGAAAAAATAAATAATTCATTTAAGATTTCTAGAAATAAATCAAACATTATCATCTCACATTCCTAGGAATCTTATTAGATTCCCAATTAAACCAAATATATGAATAGTTATATTCCTAGGCATCTTGATTACAAGGAATCACATTCCAAGGAATCTGGATGTCAGAAGTTATGTGGATTCCTCCATAGCAAATGCCATATAAACTTAACTTCACTTTAGAATAAATAAATAAAAAAACGCAAGCAATTTGATTCAGCTTTCTTCTTTAATTAATGAATTTTATGTCGAATTTGTTTATATGGTTATTATTAATAAAATTTCAATTCAACATATGTGGATATTTGTTTATATTGTTATTAATGAATTTTATCTTTTATGTCGAATTTAAAATTTGCTTTCATATGTGCCTGAGATTTTCTCTCTATCTTATTCTTTTGTTATTTTTAGAATTGATTTTCTTTTAAGTATTTGGGTTAATCTCCATATTTATATTGACATCATTTTTGTGGGTTTGGTTTTTGAGTTGAAATTTCTACTAATTATTCTTTTATATTGTACATGGCAGATAAATAATCTTTATTTTTTTTGGAGAAAAATCAAAACTACAACCTATGTCTTCTAGCCTAGGGAACGATAAATTTTTATTTGGTATGTTATATATAAATTTGTTGAATTTGGTTTGGATTTGAAATAGAATTTAGGGATTCTATAAATTTTGAAGTTTTAAATCTAGGGGTTTTTGGTATTTACATCTCAATAGGTTGATCTTAATTCTTCACCTTACATGCTTTTTATTTAGGTTCATGGGATTTTTTGTTTTCTTATTAAAAGCTATGATTTTTGGTTGATTAATTATTTGTTTGGATTAATTTCAATTAATTATTTGTTTGGATTCAGCATAAAAGATAATGGAATTAGGTATTATAATTTTGATATTGTTCCATGTTTTGAATTGTCTATATTGTTATTACTATGAGAAAGTCATATTGCTACTCAAATTTGAAACTTGGTGTGTCTTCCTCAAATCATGGTCTTTGTTTATATATTTGCAGTTTATATTAGTTTTGAGTGTGTGTGTGTATCTATAACTATTGAGAGTTTTGTTTTATTAATTTAAGAATTGTAAATTACTTTGTAAGTTGCGATAACTATGCACTTACAACTCAATAACGTTCAATATTAGACAACACTTCTAAACTATGAAAAAGTATAAAAGTTAAATATTTCATCATTTCTTTTAGAGTCAATAGCTTTTCCATGCATCGAACAAGTTAGCGACTAGTTTTTGTTATTTTGATAGATACAATAGTATTTTAAATCTATAATAAGAGCTAGTAATTGAGCTTTGGTGTTAAAAGGAGTGGAACTACTAATATCTTATTCGATGACAAAAGACTAATTAAGTTTCATGAAACCTATTTCATTTTATTAATCAAAGACAAAATTGAACAACTTAGTAAAAATATATCTTTAATTCTCATGTAAATACAAAATAGAACCACTCTCTAGTTAATTTTCAAACTGAGTATCCAATAAATTGCTTCAAGCCTCCAACTCTTCTATATTTCTCCGATCACTCCACGTTTTCACTTTTTTTTTCTTTTCCCTTTTATCAAAGCTTACCCCCTTTGTGCGCATGTGTGTGTTCTTTTTCTTTTTCTTTTTTTGAATTTGCGGTTTCCCTTGCTCCCTAAGCTCACATCTGTTTTTTAAACTAGCACAGTTCACGTACTAGTTTCCAATTTCCATTAGGCAAGGCTGTTTTTGTGACAGTAAACAACATTGTTTTTTCAGCGCAAAGAAATATATATGGTTATAACTTATATTAAGGAAAATTCAATAGATCTTTATACGCTGTTACTTTTAGCATCCTAGATTGCATACAAAGCATTTTCAAAAACAACAGTACAATATAGGCACTGTCAAATGTGAGTTTCACTGGCTGGATTGTGAATACAAATTTATTAAGTTAGAAACGGTGTATTCAGTATTCATTGGCTGGATTGGGCTGATTGAGCTTGATTTTGAAGATTGAGCTGGGTCAAACTTCAGTGTAGGTACTGGATTATGAAATACACCTTGGAATGGACTTTATTGTAGATGGATTTTGAAAATAAATTATCGGATGAGCTTATATGATGGACTTTGTGTTTGGGTTCGATATGATATCCAAAAGCCAACGCTATGTTCCAGCAGGCGTGAAGCGATTGGCAGAAGAAGCCTTGTTACTACTTACTATGCTTTCCAATATCATTTGTTTTTCATGATTTATGAGTTTTTTTTTTTTTTTTTTTTATTAAATACCATTCTATTTATTAAGCTATTTTTTCTAATGCATATCTCTCTACTCTCTCTGTTGCTTGCACGTACACATGGAAGCATTAAAAATCATGGTTCAATATATTCTTGTGTGCCACATTCTCTGTGTCTTAAGTATGAATGCCACAAGAGGTCAAACTCTAGGCATACATGTCTACAAGATACAGTATCTGTCTGCTGTAAATTGGGTTAGACTTGGGAAAAGAATCTTCCTATGGCATTATCGTTGGCATTATATATGATGGCTAAGGTGGACTCAGTCCTAAAAATAGAACTTTGGTAGTCTACAAGATACAGTATCTGTCTGCTGTAAATTGGGTTAGACTTGGGAAAAGAATCTTCCTATGGCATTATCGTTGGCATTATATATGATGGCTAAGGTGGACTCAGTCCTAAAAATAGAACTTTGGTTTGGAAGCCTGCTAGATCTGCGGATTTAGTCATAATTTAAAGCCAATCAAGTCTCATAGATCTAAAGGAAGAGGATAAGGCAAAGTGGACCATCACCAAGACAGGTTGCTTCTCTTGTGCAGCCACATATGAGGCATAAGGCTGAGGTGGTGGACTGGTGGAAGCTCTTGTGATTCAACCTTACCATACCAAAGCATGCTCTCATTGGCTTATTGATGATCAAGAATAAATTAACCACTAGAGGTAGGTTGTCCCAATGGGGTTACACAAGTGACCCACTTTGTGTGCTATGCCGGGGTTGTGTTGAAAGCATAAGCCATTTCTTTATTTAGTGATCTTTCCGGACACATGTTTATGGGGATTAGGCTGTTAGGATCCTCAAAGGGAAGGGACTTACAGCATCCATATATAAAATTGGAAGGTGGCCATCTATATATTATATTTGGTGTCAAAGGAAGGCTATCATCCATAATGGCCCAATCTTAACTAAGGAGCAAATCCTGTTAAAAAGTAAAGAAAGATGTTAGAGGCAAGCTTGAGTTCAAAGCAAAATTCCCTAATCCCACTGTAAATAGGATTCTTTGCTGACTTTGGGGCTTAAAAAATTCTATTTTCATCTCCACGGCTCAATGATCTTTAATTTCTGCAGTAAATTGCGGAATTTGTGTGGATTTTGAGTTATAATGCAGCTGCTTGTTGGATAAATGGAAAACGGCAAAGGTTTCGATTTTGTTTGTGGTAGTAGGATGCTGTACTAACTATGGCTGATTGTATTGCACTATATTTATTCACTTTGCTTGGGTTATGAGTTGCATTTGAGCAGTTTGCTGAAGTCAGCTGTTTGCTTTTTCCTTGCAAGTAAATGCAGCTATAGGTGCAAAAACAAACTGCATGTGGATTCTGCAGATTGTTGCTGCTATAGATTGCCAATTAGCTACTAAGGCTATTGCCGTGTGCTAGACTGTTTGCTATGTGCTTGGAAGGTTGATTGATTAAACAAGTGTTCTCATATTCATAGTTCACAGATGTTTGTTTAGCTTATGCTATTAATGCACAGCTTAACTCTTGTAAGGTTGAATTTAATCAACCATCTTATTGGTTTTATTCTGTGCAAAATTTGCTTGTATTTTAGCAATTAGTAACCCTGTATTTAGGTGGGAATCATGTAAGGGTAGTGAGTTAGAGAGTGTGAAGAAATGCTCAAGATTGTGCAATGATGCAGAGACTCGCGGCTGGGACTGGGGGGTGACTCGCGACTGGCAAGTCGCACACGAGTGAAGCATGCGAGAAGATGAACAGTCGCACCAGTTAGAGCACTACAGGCAAAAAAGTCCAGCTTGGCCGTTCTGTTATCTCGCGGCTTGAGGTCAAGCCGCCAACTAGCTCTATTTTAAAAAACTTGACTCTTCGCATTCCATTGTCACCCTAGTATAAATACCCCTTATACCCACAAAATGTAGAGAGATTCCAAAGAGAATTTTGAGAGAGAAACCCTAGAGAAAAAGAAGATTGATTCATCCGCAATCTTCACATAGAGACTCTTCAAATTCCTCTACTCTCACCATTTCCATTGTTACATCCTTGAGAGGTTTTACCCAAATCCTTCTCTCACCATACCTACATTTGTGAGAAGGCTTTTTGGTACTTTGGGAAGCAGTTAGGAATGGACCAATGGTTATTGGTTGATGCTATGGGCTATAGCGGAATCTGGTAAGCTAAAGAAGAAATAGGTTCGATGTAACCTCGTTGGAGCAAGAAGTTTAGAGGGCTTAAGTACACTGAATAGATTAGGATTGGAGGGTCTTCTGCTGTTCATGTATCTTAACTACATTCTTTAGTGGATTATTTACCGCTTGGAGGGTGGCGGATAGGTTTTATGCCAAGGGTTTCGGTTTCCTCTTCGATAGCACATCGTTGTATTGTCCTTATGTTTGCATCTCTCTTTCCTTAATCTTTGCCATTTAATTTTTGCTATGGATGTGATTTTATTTGGTTTAGATTGTTTATCAATTCTGTTATTAGCTTATATTAATGTTCTGCACATTTATTGTTTGATAATAAGCTTGAATTAGTAATTTGTAATTTGGGAGTCTAAACGTTCATAGCATTTTCAATGCTATTTGAACATTCAATTGGTATCAGAGTAGGTGCACTCTTTGGGGTTTAATGGTAATAACTATGCTTTTTGGAAAGTCCAAATAAGGGCATTCTTGTGTTCTATTGATGATAATGTTTGGGATGCTGTAGAAGTAGGTTGGACTAGGCCGAAGGCTGCTAAATCCACTTGGGATAAGGCAACTCTTGCAGCAGCTAACGCTAATAGTAAAGCCTTGAATGCCATTTTCTGTGGTATTTCTCCAGAAGAATTTCACAGGATTTCGCACATCACTGTTGCCAATGAGGCATGGAAAATACTGGAGACAACTTATGAAGGAACAAAGAAAGTAAAGGACACTAAACTGCAGATGCTGACCACTCAGTTTGAGGAGCTCAAAATGAGTGAGGATGAGTCCTTTGACTCTTTATATAGCAAGTTGAATGAAGCGATCGTCAACAAGTTCAATTTGGGAGAGAAAACGGAGCACTCTAAAGTTGTAAGGAAAATCATTCATTCGTTGCCGAAGAGCTTCCATGCCAAGGTGACAGCAATTGAAGAGAGCAAGGACCTTGCTGATATCAAAGTTCAAGAACTGATAGGCTCACTTCAAACCTATGAATTGTCATTGCCCACACAAAGGAAGAGCAAATCTCTTGCTCTTAAGACAATTAATGAAAGGGTCGAAACTCACGACTCATCGAATGAGGATGTTGTCGATAAATATGTGGCATATTTGGCGAAGAATTTCCAAAAGTTCCTAAAATTCAAGAACAATGGAAAATTTGGCAATAAAGGGAAATTCCAAAATTCCAGGAAGGAGAAAAAGGAATTCAAAAGGATAAATGGAAAGGAATCCCAATCTACACAAGGAATTACTTGCTTCGAGTGCAACGGACACGGACATTTCAAGAAAGAGTGTCCCAACTATTTGAAATTGAAGGGCAAGGTGTATGCCACAACTCTTAGTAACTCGGGTTCATCCAATTCTAATTCTGAGGAAAGCTATGACGGAGAAGGGAATTACTCTGCATTTATGACTATTGCTCATCTTGAGTCTTCAGAGGACTTGAATTTGCTTGTACAAGAGCTTGGGGAGCATAGTAATGAGGAATCAATGGAAATCGTAAAAGAATCAGATGGTGAAAAAGATGAGAGTATAGGGGGTCTTCAAGAAAATTTCAATTCACTCCTTGAGAAATCAGGAGAATATGCACGTGTGGCCAAGGCAGCTGTGGGAAAGATGAAGAAGGCAAATGAGGACTATCTAAGCCTTCTAGTGCAACATAAGGAGGCCAAGTGTGAGATAGAGATGCTGAATGGAGAGTTGACCAAAGCATACTCGAAGATAAAATTTCTTAAGCATGAGGTGGTTCAAGCAAATGCTAAAGTAGACCGTGTCTCCTCCAAGAAACTTAATGAAATGCTTGCTCATAAAAAACCATCCTCAAACAAATCCAGGTTGAGTTATACCGGAAAAGATAGTTCAGCAGTCAAAATCACCAAGGAAGTGAAATTTGTGCAAGCCAAAGAACCTGTAGTGGCTGACTCTATACCTAAGAAAGGGGAAGGTGGAAAGAAGAAGAATATGGTTGACCAACGGGTGTTGAATAAGCCCCGTAACCAATCAGTGATAAGACCTGAAGCTAGAGGAAGATCTCTTCCAAGATCACAAAGAGGTCCTAGAACAAATCATTTCTGTCACCATTGCGGATTGCAAGGACATACATGCATCTGATCAAAGGCCAAGAGGACCAAGAAATGACAAGAAGACTTGGACTGTTGAGCCATCAAAAGGTCGAAATGGTGATCCCGGTGTGATGGACATGATGAAGATGATTGGTGCATTCACCACTTGCTTGGAGAGCTTCACTAGAAGGTTTGAAAGTCCTAAATCTCGTACCCAATCCTATAGGAATATCACCCCAAATGCACGTGACGTGTGGGTGAAGAAGGATACTCATGCATAAGCATTACAACATGTACATGCATTAATTCTTCCTATGCTTTGTGAATATGCTTGGTTGTATGCTTTTTGCTTGTTTGAGTTGAAAATTGTTTGGTTGTTTATTTGTTTCCTTTTAAATGCTTTTACATTGTTGTTTTTTATCAATCTTTTCATATTTTATGTCAAAAATCCAAAAACACATAAAAAGTAGAAAATCCAAAAAGTTTGATCGACTTTGTTGATTTTTGTCTCAAAACATGTTTGGCCTTGTACCTTTGTACTAATTGCTTGGTGCATCTACGAGCTTAGCTTGTTTCCTATGCACTCATATCTTTGTAGAAGAAATCTTGAAATCTATATGACTGTTGTAAATAGATCTTCAAACTTGTCATGAATGATTAGTGAATAGTTTTGTTAATCTTGAGACATGCATAGACTTGTGCCTATATATCTTCCCACCTTTTATTCTATTGCTTTACTTAAAGAGCTCACCAAATGTAAATCTCAAAATGAAAAGAGATATTGAGCTGTAAAAACCTGTTACACATACTAGTATTTGACTAGGAAAAAGGGAAAACGATCAAAAATAAATTGTATGATGCCCAAAAAGCCAAAGGCTAACTCATCTAAATGAAATATAAAAAAAATTCAAGCATCGATCTCACAATAAGATGTGTTGTTTCAAAAAGATCAAATGATATGTTGAACATGGAGCCAAATGAAAAGCTTCAAAAATAATTGTACTCAAGATTATGTGGGAGCTCATATATGCATATTTCTATAATTGAGATGGGTCACATTATGTAGTACTAGTTGTGTATGCCTTGATTGAATTGATCATTGAAGCTTCACATTAGACTAAGGACTATCTCATTTTTTATATTCACACACAACACACAAGTCTATGTTCAATGAATGTCATATTCATTTGTGTGATTGTACTTGTTTAAATGTGTTTTCACATACTCAATCTTTGTTGATCAAACATAAAAAGATTTTTGAGTGTTTTAGCTATTTTTGGAAAGTATTTTGTTTTTACAAAAGTGTCAAAATTTCAAAAACAGTATTGCCCTGCTCTAGCGACTCAATCACAGGTTGGTCTTGCCGCATGCCCCAGTCGTGAGCTTTACTCAGAAGGCTTTCGCGATTCACTAGCGACTCATTGGTGGGTAAATGCCTTAGTCGCAAAAAATATTAGAAAATTTTTCAAAATTTGAGTTTTTATGATTCTCGCGGCTTAGTGTGGCGACTTGTTCGCAGGTGGAAGGTCTAGTCGCGAGGGGTACACAGAGATTTTCACGACTCACCTCGCGACTCTCTCACAGGTAGACCTTCCAGTCACGAAAAACACTTAGAAGATTTTTCAAGAATCTTGTTCTCAAAGTGTTTCGTGGCTTATCCTGGGGACTGACTGGCATCTTGATCCAATCGCGAAAAACGCGTGTTTTGTGCAAATTGGGCAGCTTTTAAAATCATTTTAGTTTTTCCCTCGAATTTTTGTGACTGTTCATTGTCTTTCCCATTTCAAACCTCTCACTAACTCACTGTGTCTCTCTCAAAAACCTCCATTTTTGCATCAACTCAATCTCAAATCTTCAAGCAAAAGGTATGGGTTTTATATTTCTCACTACATAATTCATGATTTTGGTTTTATTTTCTTGATTTGTGAGGTGTTATTGAGTTTTTGAGAAATATAGTGTTCAAACATGGTTTGGGTTAATGTCTGTTGAGTTTTCGTGTTTGGTTTTGGTGAAATCTTGTGTCTAGTATTCTAAATATGATTGTTATCATGACTTAGTTTCTTTGACAGAGTTTGAAGAATGATCTGTGATTGATTGTTATATCTCATACCCATGTTGCTATTTGTTTGGGTTTATTATGTTTCACTCTGTGTGTGAGTTTGGCCGGTTCTATATAGTTGTGTTGTGATGGTTGGGTTATAATCTCTGTCTTTAAGTTACAATAAATATCATGTGTGTTGCTTCTACCTTGTGTCTATTGTCTACTTTGCGCTGGTTTAATCATCTTATTCGCATGAAAATATGTCTCATAGACATATTACTTGGTGTAGTATGTGATTGAGGAATGTACTCTAGAGGGCTCTTGGTTGTATAATTGTGCTCTATGTCACAATATGCTATGCATTATATTGTTGATATAGTGCTCTATTATTTTCTGATCTTTGCTACCTCTTTTACTGATTGACTCTCAACTGAATATGGACTGAATGGTGGTAAAGCAACTTGTTTCTTACCTGTTACTAATGTTTGAATTTCATCCATTTTTCTATGTCATGTTGTGGCCTCTTCTGCTTGTTTACAAATGGCTCCCACACCTACAAAGAAGAAGACTCCTGCTAAGAAGGCTGACAAAAGACTGAAAATGGACCATAACCTATTTCAGTCTGTTCATCACTTTGAGAGATACAGAGATTCTTTCTTGAAGGGAACCATTATTCAGGAAAGGTTTGTAGACTTAGGGGACTCAAAGGACACCTTCATTCCAGACTGTTTTGAGGGCAGAGGATGGAATAAGATGCTGAGTGACCTACTTGCAGTTTGTGAGCCCTTAATAAGGGAATTCTATGCAAATGTTGTTATAAGGAAGGATGAGTTGAATTGTTGGATTAGAGGTCATGAGTTCACCCTAGATGCACATGATATTGATGAGGTTCTGGGGCTTGAGGGTTTAGAGGATCATGATTTCACCAATTACAAGGACAGGATGTTATCTATAGAAACTGTTCAAAATCGGATTGGTGGTGTTAAAGAGGGGAGATGTCTCAATACTAATGCCTTCCTTGCTAACATGAGGTGTTTGACCACCATCATGATGTTCAACTTGTATCCAATGAGGAAGCTGACTACAATTACCAATGCCAGAGCTATCTTCCTCATGGAGTTCAAAGAGAAAACCTTCATTGACATTAACTCTCACATATTCGACACAATTGTGGATGAGACTAGAACCACCTTTAGGCCCAAGCTGATCTTTCCTAGTCTTTTCATGAAACTTTTTAGAGCAAAAGGTGTTGCAATCCCTCAAAATATGAGTTCCATGACTCCACTCTCAGCCATTAACAAACATACCATCACAAGGATACAAGTTCGTCTTCCAAGTGATGAAGATGAGGGTGACTAAGGAGAAGGTGATCCAATGGAAACTGAAGCAGAGGCTGCAGGACAGACATCCACACCCAGAAGCAGAGGCAAGAGGAGCAGAGCTTCAACTTCATCAGCTGCACCTTTAGATGCATTTCAAATCATCCTGGAGAGGATTGATGAACTCAGAGAAGTTCAGAATGAGCATACTGATAGGATGGCAGCAATTCAGGATCAGCTCAACGTACTTTTCAGCCAAGTTTGATAGCATCAACACCCAGCAGTAACCCTTTGACCATTCCGATCAAAAAAAGGGAGAATTTTTTAGGGGCAGCTCTTGAGGGGGAGTGCCATTTTAAGGGGGAGCATGCCATAAACAGTGTTTATTCAGTTTATGTTTCAATTTTACTTTATGTTTCTTATGGTATTATGTTTGGTTAATGCTCTCACTATGGGTTTGACACACTATGGTTAAAGTTTTTGTTTAAAGGTTTAAAACTCATGGTTTTGTTTGACTGTGAAACTTTTGTTTATCAATACATAAGATGTTATTTTGTATGTGTTAAGGGTTTGTACCTGCTGCTTTTGTAAGCTTTTAAGGTTATATGTACCCTTGCTTTGTAGCCTAAGTACTTGATGTTAAATGTCATGCATTTTCTTCAAGTACATCACTCTTGTGCCCTTTGTTGGATTTTTATCCTTAATGCAATTACCTTGAGTTGTTGCATTGGTTGAGTGTTGGATATGTAAATGATACTTTGCAATTGAGCTTATTAGCTTGCATGTCCAGATGTTCATTCCTTGTGTAAATAAGCATTATGATCACTATTCATAGTGATCGCTCATTTTTGGTTAAGCCATGGTTCATTATTTTTTCTATTTTGCTTGATCACATTGTGCTTGCTCCATTTACATTACAAGTTTTTTGCATTCAATGATTATACTATGTTGTTGTGTTTCAGGAGATACTTGTTCTTATAGTTCAAGAGCTTCACAGATTCTAGAGTTTCACAGATTCTAGAGTTAGGTGTGAGTGAGTTTGAATTAACTGTTCTCAACTCACGTGTTAAGTCTAAAGTTTATTGTAGGGTTTTGTCATGGAATAGCCAAAGGGGGAGATTGTAAGGTTGAATTTAATCAATCATCTTGTTGGCTTTATTCCATACCAAATTTTCTTGTATTTTAGCAATTAGTAACCTTGTATTTAGTTGGGAATCATGTAAGGGTAGTGAGTAAAAGAGTATGAAGCAATGCTCAAGATTGTGCAAGGATGCAGAGACTCGCGGCTTGAAAAGGATGCAATTAGTAACCCTGTATTTAGGTGGGAATCATGTAAGGCCGTTCTGTTATCTCGCGGCTTGAACTCGCTTCTTAGTCAAGTTGCGAGGCCAAGCCGCCAACCAGCTCTGTTTTGAAAAACCTGACTCTTCGCATTCCATTCTCACCCTAGTATAAATACTCCTTATACCCCTTATACCCACGAAATGTAGAGAGCTTCCAGAGAGAATTTTGAGAGAAAAACCCTAGAGAAAAACAAGATTGATTCATCCACAATCTTCACATAATGACTCTTCAAATTCCTCTACTTTCACCATCTCTATTGTTACATCCTTAAGAGGTTTTACACAAATCCTTTTCTCACCATACCCACATCTGTGAGAAGGCTTTTTGGTGCTTTGGGAAGCAATTAGGAAGGGGCCAATGGTTATTGGTTGATGCTATGGGCTATAGCGGAATCCAGTAAGCTAAAGAAGAAATAGGTTTGGCGTAACCTCGTTAGAGCAAGAAGCTTGGAGGGCTTAGGTACATTGGGTAGATTAGGCTTAAAGGGTCTTCTGCTGTTCATATTACCCAACTACATTCTTTAGTGGATTATTTACCGCTTGGAGGGCGGCGGAGAGGTTTTACGCCGAGGGTTTCGGCTTCCTCTTCAATAACACATCGTTGTGTTGTCCTTGTGTTTGCATCTCTCTTCCCTTAATCTTTGCCATTTAATTTCTGTTGTGGATGTGATTTTATTTGGTTTAAATTTTTTACCAATTCTGTTATTAGCTTATGTTCATGTTCTGCACATTTATTGTTTGATAATAAACTTGAATTGGTAATTTGTAATTTGGGGATCTAAACGTTCATAGCATTTTTAACGCTATTTGAACATTCAACTCTATATTTTGGTTTGTTTTGTTGGTCGAGTGGGCTTCTTTTAGGCTTAGTAATTTTGATAGCCAAATGACCTTTTGTTCTTTGAATAGATTGTGTTCTTTGTTTCTTTTTCAATAAAACATATATTCGAACTTGAATCCTTGAGGAATTAATTCTAGGCAATGAAGGGTGATTGTTCTTGTGTTTGTTTAAAGTCTTATATAATAAATTGAAACTTAGATTGATTGTTATACTCTCTAAAGCCACAAGATACTGTAATCTAAAACTTTAAGTTTAAAGGGAATTAAACAAAAATCCACTTTTATTTGTACACTAGAATAATGCCATATTTCTTTAATGCATTCCCTTCCTATAAAAGGCTCTTAGGAATTGAGTTGATTGTTAGTACAAATACAGTCACACATCATAGTAGTAGAACAAAGCACAGTACATGATGAACACTCCTACACTAGAAGAGAAAGAAAATCATGACTCCAAAACTAGAAGTTAAAAAAAAAAAAAAAATCATCCATTGATCCTTTCAAAAAGGGATATTAAACTAGCATAATATTACAACAAATCAGGTAGAAATGCCTAATCCCATGCTTAATCCAGGCATTATTAAAGACATTTAATTTCTTCTATTTGTTTCATGCCTCTGCAATTCACAAGAAAAATTCTTTAGCTCACCATTTTAAGCCTTGATAACATAAGAAAAGGGATAGGAATTATTACAAGAAGGTTGTGGGTTTTAATAAGATGACAATTTCTATTTAGTATTTTGATCATGAATGAGAAATGAAAATCCAATTTTACAATCAGCTACGATAATCTCCTCTAAATTAATAAAAAGGTCAACATAAAATCTCCATGCGTTTTTAATAGAAGTATTTGGGGACTGAATGAAATCAAAGTAAATGAATAGGACACACTACTTAACGTAGTCTTATAATCAAAACTAAATACCCCTTACTTGAGCTCTACTTGGTCTGCCTCTGTGCATCCCCAAACTAATGAAAGCACTTTTTATCGATTGTAATTCTCTAATAACTTCCTCCATACTCATTCTATCTTTAGGGGATTCCAATGAACATAAGATTCCAATGTTAAGAATTGAGAGTAAGCACTTTTGCATGTCAACATCAATATGCCTTGAATCCTCAATATTATTAGCTTCTTCTACTTCAATTTCATTATCATTGCCATCATTATCACAGTTGCAACTCCCAATTCTTCAACTTCTCTTGGCAAAAGCATTGGGTCAACAACTTCAGCAAGTCTTTTTGGTAATGCCATCTTAACAAAATTATGGAGATTCAAACCATCATTAAACATATCATCAGTGGGCATCCTTCGTGTAAACATTTCTAGCACGAGAACTCTGTAGCTATATACATCCCCCTCAGTTGATGCCTTACCACCATGCCAAACTCTACAACTCGTGGAATGGAAGGATGGCAATTTCTATCTATAATGAAGTGGATTAAGGTCTATAAAATGCAAATTCAAAGAAAATGAAATGAATCTATATAGAAAAATGATATGACATATGATATTACTTCCACAATGGAAGGAAAATAAATGAAACTTTACCCCGAGGGGCCAAATTACTTTTTTTTTTTTTTTCTGCATGTTCAATTTGATTGAAATATATGCATACAAAGAAGATACGAAGCTTAGCTAAAGGATCGAATGTCCATTGCCAAATTAACTTAGGAATTTCTCAAAGTATAAATATCTTTTTTTTGCTATTAAATATTTTATTTTATTTTAAATTTTATGTAAAATTAATCATGTGCTTTTTGGTACTCAAGTGAATATTTGTTATAAGAGACAAAGAAATAGTAAGCAAGAGAGTATGCTAACATGTTTATACTAATTTTACGAATATTAAAAAGCTTATATGCTCAAATATACTAGTTAATTCTTATCTTTTGATAAAGTGACAAAGAGAAAAGCAACATATTATAGGATTGTTAAGGATTTAGAACTAATAAGAGAGGTTATACCTGGAGCAACATAGCTGATAGATCCTTTTAACCCAATTGTGCTAGTACACTTCTGGGAAGAATCATTGGTGCTTGCAAGGAGTCTTGCTAAACCAAAGTAACTTACATGAGCAATCATCTCATTATCGAGAAGAATATTGCTTGGCTTCAAATCACAATGTATGATTTGTTGCTAACACTGATTGTGCATATAATTTAATGCAGAAGCCACATCAATCGTAATAATTATTCTTTGAAGAAAGCTCAAATTTTTTGATTGATTTTTGCAATTTGTCATTGGATGTAGCAACATACCTAATCTCTCATTTGTCATGAATTCAAATACAAGAGCTTTAAATTCATCGCCATTATAATTGATACTAGAGCAACATGTTAAGATCTTCACAAGATTTCAATGTCGACCATTTCTTAAGACATTGCATTCCGCCACAAAACTCTTGGTAGGTCCTTTAGTTTGAAGGTTTAGGACTTTTACTGCAACTAACATTTCTTCTTGATTAAGAACTCCTTTGTAAACTGATACAAAACTACCAGATTCAATCAAATTGTTGAGAGAAAATCCATTAGTTGCTCGATAAGGCATTTTGTACGAAATTGTTGGAAGGAGATCCATCTTTGAGACTATAGAAGATGAGTTCTTTTTATATTTTTTTCCTCCAATAAAGAACAAGAAAGGATGAAACTAGAAGGACACATGCAACCACACAAAAAGTTATGGTTCTTGATCTAGAAGCAAGGGACTTCCTTGATTTTGTAACTTCAGGGCATACCCCCACAAAGCTTGTTGTCTCCAATAATTGATGTTTCATTTCCATTTTTAAAAACTCCAATTGTTGGTAGTGCGCCCTCAATATCATTGAACGAAATGTTCAAATATTTTAAAGGGAAAATTACAGTAAACTCACCTGTGGTTTGGCTCGTTTTCACCTTGCCTACCCATGGTTTAAAATAACACTTTGGTCTCCGTTTGGTCTCTGTTACCCACCTTTGTTAAAAATATTGGTAAATAAGTCTTTTTGCTTATATTTTATATCTCTCTTCTCCAAAAACATAAAAATAAAAATAAATACACAAAGAAACTAAAAGGTCGAAAATGTGTTAAAAACACAAGAGCTGTTTAGACCCCCAAATTAAATATTACAGCTCGATAGATTTTATTCTAACTTGTACTAAGTGTGGAATAAAGTAAATGTGAGCAGATAAACAAATAAACTACTCTAACCCATAATCAATATAACACAACAGTAAACTGAAAGGTAAAAGAGTAAGGAAGAAGAATGCAAACACAAGATAACACACCAATGTGTTATCGAAGAGGAAACCGAAGTACTTGGCGTAAAACCTCTCCACCGCCCTCCAAGCGATAATCGATCCACTAGACAATTAGTTGGGATACACTAGTAGCAGGAGACCCTCCAAGACTAATATACCCAATGTACCTAAGCCCTCTAAGCTGCTACTCTAACAAGGCTTCTCAGAACCATGTCTTGTCTAGCTCTATGGATCCCGCAATGCCCAATTGCATCCGCCAAAGCCTGGCTTCTTCCAATGCTTCCCAGCAGCACCAAAACCTCACTTAACATTCTAAAAAGGTGTGGTAAGTGTTTGGGCTATCAATCTCTCAAGTATATGGAAATGGAGAGGTAGGAGTTAAGGAAAATCCATAATGAATTATGTAGAGAATTATGGGTATAACAATCTCTAACTTTCAAGGTTTGTGGTTAGGGTTTTCTCTCAGAAACACTCCTCAACATCTATGAGTAATATGGATATATATAGTGTGGATATATATAGTGTGGGTACAAATAGTGTGTATCAGAAATGACAGTTCAGTAAAACAGAATATTTTGCGGGTATCTCGCGGGAAGGCCTTACCCGCGAGACACTTGTGAAAACCAGCTGTCACCAACCTATCCTAACTCTTCGCATTCAAGTCATATGCATGACACATGCTTCACTTCGCTGGAAGCTTACTAGCGAGATACCAACGAAAATAGCCTTAGTCTTCATGCCTTGAGTCTTCACACACTTTCTCTCACACACAACCCTTACAATGAAATCCCACAAATAATACAAGGTACAAAAGATTGAACATAATTACAATCAAATTTGGCATAGAATTAAAGCCAACATAAATAGTTGTAAATTACAACTTTACAGAAACAAGATCAAATAGAGAATTTTGTAACGAAACTAAATAGATAGAGCTGGGTATCAATTTTCCTATGCTTCATCCTCTCTCTCCAATCCCATCGTCCCTCTAGCTCCCATCCCATCGTCCCTCTCTCAAACTCCTATCGTCTCTCTCTCTCTCTCACAAACTCAAATCTCTAATTTTATTCTATCATCTCTTCTCTCTCCGTAGCATTGAGGAGACCAATCTAGCACCACGGCGAAAATCCAACTAACCCAACCTTGACAAGGGTGATCAAATGAAAACCCAGCAACACTAAAAGTTGAGGAGGCCAGTTTCTATTATGGCAAGGAGATCTATTATGGCAAGGCGATCATATGAAACCCAGTAACACCCAAAGTTGATGATGATCTTGTTGCTGTTGTTGATGCCGTTATTGGAAAATATCACTTCTTAGTTGTTCCTTTCAATGTTTTTTTGTTTATTTTTATTATTTTTAACTATTTCCTTGAGATTATTATATGTTCCGAGCTTCTCTAAGACATGTTGACTTCAAGCACAGGAAACGTAGCTTATTAAAAGAAAAGGTACAATCCATTTAATTATCTAATCAATCACTTACAAGTAAAAAAAGCTTAAATAATCCAATCATCTAACTGCTTAAAAGGGAATTTAATTTTCAAGTTGAAGATATAGGTGAATGTGGTGGTGATAATAAAGTTTATGGTTATTCATCCACTTTGATTTAATATCGGCCAGGTAAGGACAAGAGGGCATGAAAACCGAAATAATACACATATAAGAGGTTCCCAGTATACCATTTTCTATTATGGCAAGGAGATCTTCCAAATAGTAATTAAATTCAACTTCCCACCTCAAGCACTTTCAAAAAATTCAAACCCTAGCCTTTTGATTCGTATTATGTTATGTTTTGGTGATAAAAATTGTTTTCTAACGGAAAAGCCAAAGATGGGTAACGGAAATCAAACGGAGATAAACACAGGTGGGTAAAGTGTTAATTTTTAAACAACGAGTAGGCAAGATGGAAACGAGCCAAACTACAGGTGAGTTTATTATAATTTGCCCTATTTTAAAAATAAAAGTTTCTCTATACCTTTGGAATAAATCCTGATAAGTTATTTCGCGAAACATCCAAAAGTTCAAGGCCTTTCAAAGAAGCCATGGATCGATGAAGGTATGATTCCTTCAAAGGAATTCCCTTGCAAGTAGAGATTTTTTAAATTCACTAAATTTCCAATTGTTGCGGGAATTTAACCAGACAATTTCAGAGACATCTAGAAACTTAATATTTTTCATATTGCCTAGTTCAACCGGTAATTTGCCACTATAAATTGAGTAATAGCAACAAAGAGAAAAGAGAAAAAACCTGCTGAGGTATAACTCCACTGAGATAATTTTGTGAAACATCCAATTGTTGTAAACTTTGGCAGTTACCAAAACTTGGAGGTATGCTTCCTTCTAAATTGTTTTGAGAAAGGTCCAATTTAACCAATTGAGTGAGGTTGCCCAAGGAGCTTGGGATTTGCCCTGACAATTTGTTCCCTGATAAAGACAATCCTTGCATCTTCTGAAACTTCCCAAAATAAGTAGGTATCACACCTGTGAAAAGATTCTCATCCAAGTGCAAGAGAATTAAGTTAACA
Source organism: Quercus suber (assembly GCF_002906115.3). NCBI lineage: Eukaryota > Viridiplantae > Streptophyta > Magnoliopsida > Fagales > Fagaceae > Quercus > Quercus suber. Next base: position 235,395 of record NW_027070265.1, read on the forward strand.
AGATTCTGCATCGCTATAGGAATCGTTCCAAATATTTGGTTGCCTTCTAAATATAATGCATTAAGTTGTGTCGACAAGTTGCCTATAAAATTGGGCAAAACACCTTCGAATTGGTTTATTGCAATTATCAGCACTTCCAATTTGCTACAGTTTCTTAAAGACATTAAGAAGTCCAAATCCCTTCCTAATTTATTGTGACCTAGATTTAGCACTTCAAGATCAAGTAGGTATCCCAAATTAGTCGAAACTGATCCCACTAAGTTGTTATATGCTAGTTCAATTATTTGAAGCTTAGATGCATTGCATAAAGAACCAGGGATTGGCCCAAAGAATTTATTACCACTAATTTCAAATAATTTGAGATTAGGGAGAGTAAGGCCTATGTTTGCTGGAAGAGCGCCACTAAGTTGGTTGAATTCAAATCCTAATATGCTCATATATGATAAATTGTAAAGAGAGGAAGGGACCATACTGTTCAGCATATTGGATCCAACTACGAAAAATGATACGCTTTTCAAACGACCTATGCTCTTTGGAATATTTCCCTCTAAAGTTATTAAAGGTTGTTGAAAATAATTCTAGAAACCAAAGATTTACTAAGAAAGGTAGGATTCTTTCTGTCAAATTGTTTTCATTAACCAGAAAATAAAGAAGCTTTGACAAAGAGCCAAGCTCCATGGGGATTTTTCCAATAAGTTTGTTCCATGATAAGCCAATTACCTTGAGTTCAAAGCAGTTGGTCAAGCTGGCTGGAATTTCTCCTCCCAGCGTGTTATTTGAAAGATTGAAATGTCGTAGTCGGAGCAAATGACCAACTTCCTTTGGAATTTCACCATAAAAGCTGTTGTTATGGAGGTTGATGGCTGTAAGGAAGGTGAGGTTTCCAATGTAAGGTGTAATGGTTCCACGCAATTTATGCCCCTATAGTGCCAAGGCTGTGACTCTTTGATGGTGGCGGCCACATGTAATTCCATACTCAGGGGCGGAGCCACATAGTGGCTTGAGGGGGCTGTGGCCCCTGCAAAAAAAAAAAAAATTTCCCATTAGCCTATGAAGAAAAAATAAATTGGCCCCCCTTATCCATTTCTCCCAGCCCACTCTCAGCCCAAGAACACCCTCAATCGAAAATTAGGAAAAAAAAAATTTATCTGTTCTACTTTATAATTTCAAGCAAAATTATTAAAAAAAAAAAAAAAAGCCCAAAAAAAATTTGAACTAAAATCTGAAAAAAAAAAAAAATGTAACAGAGGGAAGCCCACAGCGAGCCCATTACAGAGGTAGCTCGCTCACGGCAAGCCCACGGATTCTCAACCAAAAAAAAAAAAAACCATCGATACAGAAAATCAGAAATCAAACCCATCAGTCAGGCCATCACGTCGCTGGCAGAGAAATCCAATCCCCAATACAGCAATATACAGAGCAAAACCAAAACAAAATCCAACAAACAAAGACAGAGGTGTTTATCAAAAAAAAAAAAAAAACCCAGAGCAAATCAAAACCGCCTCTACCAGCAAACCAAACCCACGGACCATGGTCACGTCGCCATCGTCGTCGTCGTCGCCGCAGCAGCTTGCTCGTCGTCGTTGCCGCAGCTCACGTCGCCGTCGTCGTCGCCCCTCATCGCAGATCGAAGATCATAGATCCGATATTGGAGATCGCAGATCGGAGCTCTGCCTCTGCTCCGGTGCTCGGTGCTCTGCTCCCTCCAGCCCTCCCTCAAGGTATTTCTCTCTTTTTCTCTCTAACTCTCTCTCAGTCTCTCTCTCTTTATCTCACTCTCACTGAAACGAAATTTTCGCAGATCGTCGTCTAATCTGCTCGCTCTGGTGCTCCCTCCGGTCTGACCCTCCCTGAGCTCCCTCAAGGTTTTTTTCTCTCTAACTTTCTCTCAGTCTCTCTCTCTTTATCTCACTCTCAAATGAAAAAATGAGATGAAATTTATGAACAGCTCTTTAACTCTCTCTATTCTTTAATAGGCTATCTCACTAAGTCAGCCAATTTAAGTCAGCCAGCCAATCAGAGATGAGAGACCCACAGTGGGTCTCTCATCTCTGATTGGCTGGCTGTTTTTTTTATCTTTTTGAATTTGGCTTTATGCCTTTATCTTATCCGTTTGGGTTGGTCAGTGTGTTGGTGTTGGCTTTATCTTATCCGTTTGGGTTGGTCAGTGTGTTGGTGTTGGTGGGAATGGGATATTGATTGTCATTTAGTGTAATATGTGTTGTGATTTGTGATTGGCATTGTGAAATTTTCTGATTACAGCTGGCTATTGTGATTGGGGCACATGTTGTGCTTGTCTTTTGTCTGTTGAGTGGGGACCGTGGGGTGGGGAGAGAGTAGATGGGCTCATGGGCTTATGGGGCCGAGTAAACAATAATTAAAGAAATGTAATGTGCAGCACATTACACTGCTTTAATTATTGTGTTGCACATAGAATGTATAATATTCGGCTCTTTTAGTGTAATATGTACAAGGGGCTAAACAATATAACAAATTAAAGCAATATAATTAATGAAAAATAAATTAAAGCAATATAGTTTATTGTTACGCTAAACAATAATAATTAAAGCTATATAATTAAATTAACCAATACATTATAAAAAACAAATTAATTAAATTATTTTTGTTTTCATTTAAGGGGTTATTATTAATTAAAGTTGTATTAAAAATGGATTGACTGTTTAAATTATAGTGGAATTTTTTTTTTTCCTTCTTGAGTATGAATAACAATATAACAAAAAAATTTTGGCCCGTTTTGTAGCTCATTGTGAATCTTGTGCGCAAGATATAAAAGCCTTTTTTTTGTGATTAGGGTTTTGTCTTGTTGTTGTTTTTGAGAAAGAAAAACACTGTAGCCGCACATTGTAATTTTCTTTGATAATAGTGAAATCCCTGCAACTCCGTGGACATAGGCAAATTGCCGAACCACGTAAATACTGTCTTGTGCATGTGATTTTTTTTTTTGGCGTTTCTTTTGGCGTTTTTGATAATAGTATTTATGTTACAACCCGGCCCCCCCATGTATTTATTCCTGGCTACGCCCTTGTCCATACTAGTTGCAGAACTGAATAGAATAATTCCATAAGCTCAAGACTCCATCTGGGTCAGTAATGGATTCTTTGAATTTGAGCAAAACCAAACGGCCAGTCTCGTTTGTTGGAATGGCAGAAGAAGTGGTAGGATGCAAGCATAGTAGGGTAAAGAGTAGAATCATATGGAGGTATGTAAAGCATAATGTAGGAAAATTGGGGTTGTGAAGCTTCATTGGTTTGGACAAGCAGGAAATTGGTGAAATTTTAGTCCAAGACAGAGTTAGATATATAGGTTTGTATTATATATGGGCTCTTATAGTTATGGTGTGGACGTAAATTGTACACTTTTAAAATGATGACATAGACAAACATTTTCCTGCCTACTTAAGCAAGTGAAAGTTTGGTTGCTCTACTTAATTATTCTACTTTTAAAATGATGACATACACAAACATTTTCCATTATGATTAATTATTATGATTTCACTTTCTCGGGAGTACATTCATTATTTTTTAATACTAAATCCTAGAAAAAACTTACCAATTGAAAAATAGCATCAATGCACTTCTAGAGTGTAGGAGTAATTCTTAGGTACTTGTAAGGTTGAAATTTATCAAACATCTTATTGACTTTATTTCATGCCAATTTGCTTGTAATTTAGCACTTAGTAACCTTGTATTTATGTGGAATTTATGTAAAGATAGTGTATGAAGAGAGTGTGAAGAATTGCTCAACTATGTGCCAAGAAGCAGGGACTCGCGGCTAGGACTCGCGACTGACTCGCGGCTTGCAAGCCGCCAACTATTGTGCACGTGAGAAGCGTGTAGGGAGGTGAAGGGTCACGCTAGCTGTCGCACTACAGGACAAAAGTCTCAAGCTGGCCAGGCCGTTATCTCATGACTTGAACTCGCGACTTGGACAAGTCGCGAGGCCAAGTTGCCAACCAATCCTGTTTGGGAAAAATTGACTCTTCGTATTCCAAACACACACCACTATATATAGACTCTTATACTCACGAAATGTAAAGAGCTTCCAGAGAGAATTTTGAGAGAGAAACCCTAAAGAAAAACAAGATTGCCTCATCTTCAATCTTCACTAAGAGACTCTTCAAATTCCTCTACTCTCTTCCTCTCCATTGATACATCCTTGAGAGGTTCTTAACCAAATCATTTTCTTATCACACCCACGTCAATGAGAATGTTCATTTGGGTAGATTAGGCTTGGAGGGTCTATTATTGTTCATGTATCCCAACTACATTTTCTAGTGGATTATTGATCGCTTGGAGGGCGGTGGAGATGTTTTACATCGAGGGTTTCGGTTTCCTCTTCGATAACACATCGCGTGTTGTCCTTATATTTGCATCTCTCTTCCTTTATCTTTACCATTTAATTACTGTTGTGATTGTGATTATTTAAGGTTTAGATTGTTTATCAATTCTGTTATAAGCTTGTTATCATTTTCCACACATACATTGTTTGATATAAAGCTTGAATTGGTAATTTTGTAATTGATGGTCTAAACGTTCATAGTGTTTTCAACGCTATTTGAACTTTCAGTACTCCCAGAGTATGGAGAATTGTGATCTCTCCTCTCACATTCATGGTGGGATCTATTTATTAAATTCAAGGTAGGATCCACTATGAATGTAAGAGGAGAGGTCACAATTTCTTCATACTCTAAGAGTGCTTAAGAATTTTCCTAAGGGTACATTTGGTATGCTGTAATAGCTCCTGTAATGGAATAGTTATTCATGTATAATATTAATTCAGTCATTTGATTGCATCTTTATTACATGGATTAGTTATTACATTGGAATAACTATTCTTTAAATTGAAGAATAACTATTCATCTTTAAAATGGATGTAATAGCTATTCCTTAGTGTATATAATAGGTTTTAAAATTAATATATTTCTAAAAATATAAAGTTTTCTTATATATCATCTTTTACAAGTTTTCCATATGTAACAACCAAACTTATGAAAGTAATAGTTATTCCATTACAATGTCTTCTATTCCTAGTAATAAAGATTACTATTCCTAATGTAATCTACATTCAGTGTACCAAACGTATCCTAAGTGTAGAGCAGTCAGAGCAGAGTTTGGCTGCTCTACACTCTTGTAGTGCATTAATGCTATTTTTATATTGGTAAATTTTTTCTAGGATTTAGCATTGATAAATTATGAATGAGCTCCCAAGAAAGTGAAAGTAGAATAATTAATCATAATGGAAATTTAGAAAACAAATCTCAGTTAACGTGGGTGGAGCGTACACTACCCTCAACACCGTTTGTTTTGTGTCATAATATTGACTCTCTTCATTTTATCCCTTATTTTTTCTATTCTATTCTAATTTGTATTTTATTACTAAGAATATCATATTTTGGTGAACAAATTACACATATTACTTCTTGGTATATAATAAAATATTAATTATAAATTATAAATAAAATTAATATTTAATGGATTTAGTTAATATTACATCGAACTTTTTTTTTTGAAAAGTACATCGAACTTTTTATATATAAAAAATCATTAAAGATTTTTAAGTCTAAACTTTCCCTCATATGTGTGACGCAAGGGAAACCTTGTATGAACGCATAATATGCATAGAAATAGTAAAATAATAATATAATCTAATATACTATTTTCTTAAGTTGAGAGAAACTTTGTGAAAAAAGTTTAGGAGCATATCACATCAATAGCAAGTAGCAACTACTCTTAGGGGGCGCTTGGTTAGCTGTGATATGCCTTAATGTGATGCACATAACGATGATGTGATATTAAAGTTTTTAGTTTATTTTATTTTTTCTAATATTACCATAATCTAAAATTACAAAATATATCACATTACCTTAATCTCATCACCTTCCTAAACAATATAATGTTGTATTCTTACATTGAGATTACATTAATGTAAGATTACAATAATGTAACATTATGGTGTAATGTAATATAAATTTTGATGACTTACTCAATGCGCCTCTCTCTCTCTCTCTCTCTCTCTCTCTCTCTCTCTCTCTCTCTCTCTCTCTCTCTCTCTCTCTCTGTGTGTGTGTGTGTTAAGGTCTACTGCATATTTCATTAGTTTCATATGGTTGAAATTGTAAGGAAAGAAACAATCCTGAATAGGTATTGTCATACACTATTTGGTGATTACGAACAATATATAAAATCGTTTTTAGTTCAATGTTGTATTGACTATATTGACAAACATTCATTTTCCTAAAATTTTGAATTAAGTCTCCTGATATTCTATGGCTTAGTGTGATTGTCAGTTTCTTAGATTTGTTGTTTAATTCATAGTTCTCAAGCTATTATAAGTAAATATAGTCAATGTTTTAGGGATGGCTATTGGTTTAGGCTTTACTTCATTGAAATGATTTCTTGAATAATTTGTATTTTAAACCTGCTTATTCAATTTCTTTACATTCTTTCCTAGGATTCATTTCTTATTTTTGGGTTTAAGCTTACAGTAATGAACCCAAAAAATAGGTGATTAGATGTACGAAATGTCAATCATAATTTTAATTAGAATAAATTTTTATAAAATGCTCTAATGTAGAAAAATATCAATTTTCAAAAGCTTATGTAGTAACATTAGATGACTCTGTTGTTAATTATATAACCTAATACTTGATCTTTTTTCTTTTTCTTTTTTTTTTTTTTGTGAAACAAACATACACACACAAAGGAGAGGAAAATTGATTCTAACACAAATGCTTAATACTTGATCTTAATTTATTTAAAATTTAAGTTTTAAAATATGCTTAAGCTTTTTTTTTCCTATTTTATTTAAGCATAATTTATTAGCCAATATAGACAAGTTCTTTTTCTTAAAAAAAAAACAAAAAAAGTTGAGTTCCAAAATGAATTTAAATATGGTTTTAAAATTAAAACAAACCACAAAACTGGAAAAATAGATTTCATTTCCAGTTTTTACCGATTGAACCCGCCGGTTTGATCCAATTTTTAGAATATATTCTTAAAATAAAAAAATAAAAAAAGCCCATAAATAACTTTAACCAAAAAAAAAAAAAAAAAACCCATCAATTAGGCCCCGTTTGGTTTGCCATTTTAAACAACATTTTTTAGTTTTTAAACAGCATTTCACACATTTCAACACACTTTTTTACCCACACGTATTTCAAAAAATAATAAACAACAATTTTCAAATTACTCTGCCAAACACCACCTTACCTTCCAAAAACAAGCCCATAAACCCCTGTCTCTAACAAAACTTTTTCCCTCACATTCCCCAACCGTAGCTCTCCTGAACTGGCTGTGAAGTTCTCCAGGTCCCATTCTATTTCTTCTATTTCCTTTTGTTTGGTTGGTTAGAAAATGGGGAATATTAGCCACGAAAATTCACACACAAAATTCTTCTTCTAATCAATTATTGAAACATAGAAACTCTGATTTCAATTCTAAAAGCCCAATGAAAGGCCCTGCTTGGTTTAAAGTTTAAATCTTTCTCTCTCCTTTCCTCGTATAATGTCTGAATTTGAGAGCCAATCTGAAGCGTCGAAACCTTTTAGTTTCATGTTTCTGTTAAGTTTAGACATTCTTGCTTTAGTCTCTGTCTTCAGCTTTTCATTATTGTTAGAAGCCAAGTTATTGGTACTCTCAGAACTAGCGGAGTGGGTATGAAATTTGAAGTCTAGGCCTTTAATTCTTGCTTTGGTTATCGTGTTTGTGGGAGCGTTTTTAATGGGTTTAAGGTGGAATCAGAATTTGGTTTTGTTATAAGTTGGGTGGTAAGAATTTTTGGCAGGATAATGTTGATGTTATAGAAGTTTGTAGCTTTATTTTTTAGGGGTTATTTAATTTTGTTCCAGGTTTAAGCTTGATATTGTAGCATAGAGAAACCTACAGTTTTTTTTACATTGATATTGCCAAAAATGAAGCTGAGCTTCATACGTGGATGTTTTCCTTCTAATTTATCAATCTTTGTTAATCCCTCTATAAGTACCAATCTTCTTCGACCTGTTTGCTTTTCTTCAATTTCTTCCCCACCCACTTCTTTGAAGCCTCAAATTCCTCTCTTTCTAAGACCACCACTGCACTCAGCTTCTGTTTCTGACCTCCGGAAATGGCATGATTGGGCCAAAAATTTTGCTTCTTCAGTTGGGACAACCTTTCTCGACTCTGACAATGGTCCAGACTTGGACCTATTGTGCAGGGAGCTTAAGTGGCTAATGGAAGATGCAATTGAGGATCACTGTGTGTTTTCCCAAATGGGTATTGAAAACAATCAAACAAATGTAAGATTAAGGATGGGCATAGAAGAGCTTTACAATCTGTGGAAGCAGAGGATTGAAGAGAGGAGGCCTTTTCAGTATCTAGTTGGGTGTGAGCACTGGAGGGACTTGGTGTTGAGTGTCCAAGATGGGGTTTTGATTCCAAGACCTGAGACTGAACTCATTGTTGACTTGGTGGCTGATGTGGTTTCAAATAATGAAGGATTAAGAGAGGGATTGTGGGCAGATTTAGGAACTGGAAGTGGTGCACTTGCTATTGGAATTGGGAGGATATTGGGGAGTTGTGGGAGGGTCATTGCAACAGATTTAAGCCCTGTCGCACTGTCCGTGGCAGCTTTTAATGTGCAGAAGTATGGTCTTCAGGTTAGTGAATTTATCATTTTAATGTAATGGTTCCAATTTCAATAATTTCTCATGAAAACTCACTAACAATGATAGTGTTCATCCCACAATCCATATACTGGACCATGTTACATGTTGAAATGAAATGCAGGAAGTTTTTAATTTGCTTCTAGTAAATCATATATTCAACATAGAAAGTAAAAGATAGTCTCCAACTTTTTATTTTTATAGGTAAGATAGTCTCCAATTTTAGATCATCTATTTATTCAACATACGAGTGGATCTTTTTATAATAGAGTGGCTAAATTTTCAATTCCTGTGTACTAGGGCGTCCCTTTTTTGATATCAATAAATCTTATCACTTATCAAAAAAAAAAATTTTACTTTAGCCAGCAACTTACAAGTCCTCCATTTTTGCTCGTGAATGTACTGCTACTATATGTAATGAAATTTACTGAAAGATTATGTTTAATAAGATGGCCAAAGCCTTTACAGCATTCTTGATTCCCTTTTTAACCAAACCCTAGCCACTTATATGCCTCCTATAATAAACTGTAGCCCCAATTATCATGGCTGTAGTAATTGTGTCCTGTGTTCTTGTGGTATTAGAGGGTTCAATATCAGGAATGCAAGGGAAATCTTTGTTGATTACTTAATAGGTTTTCTTTAAATTAAATTTACTAATATGCACAACTCTCCTCATTATTTATAATCTTCAATTGCATTATCAAGTCATCATCTAAGGTTCCTAACGCAAATGCACTTATAATGGCTAAACACAGTCATTTTCCTGGGACTTTCAAAAAAACCTTGTAAGTGATCAGTAATAATTTTAACTACCAGACACCTTTTGGATAGTGTTTTTTAAAGAAACCAATGTCCAAATTATTTGGACTTCAAAAAAAAAAGGGGGGCGGGGGGGAATAATTTTCTTTAGTAGTTATCAAATTTGCTTTTCTTTTTCTTCCTTTTCTCCATTTCTTAGAAGGCATTCAGATGTTATAAATGAAAGTTCAAAGAATACTAAATTATTTTTCATTGGGGGGGATGAGGTAAATCTGTGATGTTTATTGTTAAAACAACACCACAAATAGTCAACCGGATATGCAATGAATGCTGAGATCAAAATTTCCTCTAATGTAGCTCAAAGTTCTAAATAACACCCTGCAGCTCTAAGTGCTCTCAAATTAAGAGTCATGAGAAGAAGAAAAGGCTGAAAAGAGCTTTGGCATATTTTTTCTTCTTTGGGATTGGTGGCACATTGATGCAATAATTTGCTCTTGGTTTGACAGCAATTGGAATTAGAGGGAGGCTTTTGGAAATTTAAGTAACATTGGGGGATTGATTGCTCAGTTTTAAACTTTAGTGGGACAATGCAGCTCAGTTGATATGGTAAATGTATGTAATTAGCCTTTTATTTTACTATGAGAAATTAAAGCGTATTAATTTTTTAGGTTTCTTAATTTTCACTCTCATCTTTTTCCCCTCTTTCCTTCCAGCAAAATAGAATATCTCTGATTTCTTTTCTTTCTTCTGCACTTTATTACAAACCACTCAGGATGTAATTGAATTAAGGCAAGGATCATGGTTCAAACCATTGAAGGATGTGGAAGGAAAACTTGCAGGTATTGTCAGTAATCCACCGTACATACCGAGTGACAATATCTCTGGGCTACAAGCTGAGGTTGGTAGACATGAACCGAGACTTGCATTAGATGGTGGTCTAAATGGCATGGATGATCTTCTCCATCTTTGCAATGGGGCTGCTTTGATGTTAAGACCTGGTGGATTTTTCATTTTTGAGGTACTGATCTTTTAATACCTAGAAGCCAGAGTTCAAAATTTTAAATGATCATACTACCTAATTTATATTATTTTTCAACATTTTCTCAATGATAATGTTATAGAAATAATTGAAATTGCAATATCTGCAAGGTTTTTTTTTTTATCTTCTGTGTGTTAAAATAAAAAAAATTTACACTGGATTTTACTTTGAGGTTAGATTTGTAAATTACAAGAGGTTGAGCCTTAGTGCGATGGCTAGTGCCTTCCACCAAAAGCAATAGGTTGTGGGTTTGAGTCTAGGAATCAGGCCTTCCTAACAAATTTGGGGGTAAGGTTGCTTACCATGACCTCTTTTAGACCCCAAAAAAATGGGAGTTATGTGCATTGGGTACAACCTTTTTTTGATTTGTAAATTATAAATGTTAAATTCCAGTGCTTGGATTAGCATAAGAAGGGATTTCTAACAAATTTGGAGGTAAGGCTACCTACTATGACCTCTTTTAGATCCCACAAAAGCAGGAGCTATGTGCATTGGGTACAACTTTTTTTTGGATTTGTAAATTATGAATGTTAAATTCCAGTGCTTGGATTAGCATAAGAAGGGATTTCAACAATCCCCAAGGAACCTGAACACATCAATTCATAGTATCAAAGTCCCAAGTATGGACTCCATCATCAGCTGTTGTAGAAATTGTACTTGTGAGAAAATGGGTGCTGCTACACATGGATTGTACATGCATTAGTGTGGGTAAAGGAATGAGATGGGAGCCTGATGCATCTATTGTTGAATGCATACTGACAGATAAGTTTAACAAAGAAATGAAGCACTCTGGTGAGTTGGGAATGGTCAAATTTGATCCATAAGCACAGGAAGGTTTTTGAATGGGAAGCCCCCTCCCAACCTTGGTTGTAGAGGCTAAAACCCTCTGATACATGTCAAGAATTAGCAGATCTGATTGTAGGCTGTCATGCGAGGTAGTCACCAAAGATGATACAAGAAAAAAAGGACCTGGGTAAGGTACTAACTTGGCNAATTTTTTTTTTTTTTTGGTGGTGGTCCTAAAGTCGGGCACGAATTTGGTTTACCGGTTTCTCTGTTGGTTTTGGGATGAAGAATTCGTGTGGATAAGCAGGGTATATGGCACGGATTGGTTTAGGTTCGGGTTTGCAGATCTCGTGAGGTAGGAAATTGGGTTGCTTTGGTTTGCAAATCTCGTGGGGTAAGTATTTGAGTAATGGCATGTCTGGGGGTTGATTTGTTTTCTGATGGTGAATATGGTTGTGGTTTTGTCAGTCGTGAATTTGGGTTGCTGAAAGGGTTGATCGGGTTGGGCTCTGATACCAAGTTGATGCAGGACAACCTAGGCTTCCCACCTAGATTAGTCCTACCGAAGAACCTTAGGCTTCCCACCTAAGGTGTTTGGAATCACTACCAAACAAATACGCAAATAATCTCGATAAAAATAATAATAATCTGTAACCTACAAAAGGAACCATCTGGAGCTTTATATACAGCTTTCAGGAATCATAATGATAAAGATAAACTCTCCTAAACAAATCCTAAACAATCTCAAACACTAATATTATAATCCTAAACAATCTCAAATACTAGTCCAATACTAAAGATAAACCCAAATAAAGATAACATAAATGATAAGGATAATCTCCACAGGTGTGCCATCATGTGGTGTCCGCACCAATAGGCATATAACCACTGTTTTAAAAATCGGACCGGACTGACCAGTTCAACCGGAAACCGGGCACCAGTCCAGTCCTGTAAAATCCCCAAAACTTGTATAAAACTGGTCAAAACCAGGTAAAACCGGGAATTGGGACGAAAACCGGTTCTTTGACCATACCTGTTTTTAAAACCATGGGCATAACATAACTTGGCATGACCCAAGTGATCTGAACTAGGCAAAATAAAAAAGCCCACAGGTCACAAGCAATAGGAAAATGTAATAGTGGATGACTTGCTGACTCACCATCAGATTTGCACAAGCAGCACCAGTATGCCATGATAAAAGCCCTCTTTCAAAGACTTTACCACAAAAAAAAAAAAAAAAAGCCCTCTTTCAAAGATTATCCATCAACTATATATTCCCAAGAGCCATCACCCAAACAAAGAATGCAACACTAGGCAGGGTTAGCATTTTCCATATGCATTTCCAAGGAAATTGGATAGGATTTACAGGCCTTTCTTGAAGCACTCTATAACTACTTTTAACCTGGAATCCAGTCTTAGGTGATGGATGCAAAACCAATCTACCAGGACCGGTAGGGGTTACCTTCACTGCTTACAGATCATCCAAAAAATTGGGCCATAGAATCTAACTCCCATTCTTGTGCCTCTAAGATGAAGACAGGTTTCCAATGCACCTGACCGTTGACCCAATCAAAATAGTCTGAAACCAAAGCCTCTTTGTCTCTGGCAAACCTGAATAGCTCAGGGTATCTATCCTAGAAAGTCCCATTGCTATCCCAATGATACTTCCAAAACAAAACTTGGGAACCAACCCCCACCTCAAAACGAGTGTATGAAGCAAACTTCTCCCAACCCTTCCTGATATTGGGCCTACCCCAGTAGGACCTTTTTCCATTCCAAAGTACCTCTGACATCAAGTAGTTCTGTACTTGCTCTATCAATAACCTTTTGCTGTTTTGCCACAGTGACTTCTGTTCCAACCCATGCCTCCCTAGCCATTTTCCAAGCAAAGCTAGGTTAAAAATCAGCAGCTTTTGAATGCCCGGTACCCCTTGGATTGGATTTCACATAGTTAACTAATTAACCAAATGGAATTTATGCTCCCCATGAAGCCCACCCCACAGGAAGTCTCTATTTTTTCCAGCTTGTTGGCTACACTAACAGGAACAAGGAATAGGTAGGGAGACTTGAAAGCATACTCTTGATTAGAGATAGGCTAATAGGCTTCCTCTAGATTATTTTCTCTCATTTTGTTTACATTTGGTTTCACTTTTTCCTACAATGGGTGGAATATGAATTGATAGTAGAATGTATTAACTTTATATAATTCTCATATTATCATTTAGTACATATAAATACATATTGAATAGATAAAAAAAATTTCTTATAGCCATTACTTAAAAAAAATTAAAATAAATGTCTTATAGCGTCATATGCGGAATAAACTACTACCCGGTACAGTTTTGACAACATTGATTAACCGAGAATTCTTAGATTAAATTTTGTGTCTAAAAAAAGGGCAAACCATGGATGCTCGTAAGAAAGACTTTGCTTCTAAATTGTAAAAATGGTGTACCCAGTGCACAAGACTCATTTTGTGGTCCCATTTCAGAGGTTAATTCCTAGACTCAAACTTATGATATGTCACTTGGGATAGATGGCACTTACCACTGCACCCAGGTTTGACATCCCTTGCTTCTAATCATGAAATGAGCTATAAATCACACCCTGTGTTTAATCAAAGAACCAACTGTTTTGCTATGATAATTCTTTCAAGTAGGACAAGTACATGAAAAGGCAAAAACTCTGTTACGAAGTTGATTTCCTTTTTTGGTTTTTGGGTCTTGTTCTCTTCCTTTGAGTCAATAAGCTTGATGTGTGTTTTATGATTTTATCATAGATTCCATATTCTGCACATAATTCATACCGTTGCCTTTTCCTATGAATTATGCAGGCATAAAAGTAATAAAGAATTTGAAGTAAAGACTGTCATGAGGAAATGATACAGTTCCTCCAATTCAACTACCCCTCCCCCTAACCCCAAAACATTGCACAAGCAGAAATGTTTTCTCATTGTCAATATGAACTCTTAAATATTTTAGTTGGAGGTGATTAAGTAACACTGTAATGAACATTTTACAATGTTACCTAATTGTGTGTGTGTGTGTGTATTGTCAACATATAGTTAATATAATCCATACCTATAATATGGTTGTGACTTAACCCTCCACCCTTATTTCTGAGGAAAGAGGCCATTTGATACAAAGTTCACTGGTATTGCATCCTTATATTTATTTCATTACATTCATATCTTATGCAAAACCAGATGTGACAATCCCATTTGATACAAAGATCACTGGTATTGCATCCTTATATTTATTTCATTACATTCATATCTTATGCAAAGCCAGATGTGACAATATTTTCTCCTGGATTCTTGACTTGTTTAACCCTACTCAATATTGGGTATTTTCTAGGCTTTTGACCCCAACATAATTAAATCAGATGTGAACTCACCAATTTTTCACTTAATGCTCTTAGAAGTGCTTTGCTGTGGATTTGTGTTATAAAAATTCATGGTTATTCTTGTTGTAATCTATTACTTGTATTTATTTTCATTCTTTCCCATCTCTGCAGACAAATGGTAAGAAGCAGTGCAAGTGTCTTGCAAAGTACATTGAAAATGACATTAGAGGGAGCTTCCACAGTTTGGACATGGTATCCGATTTTTCTGGCATTCAAAGATTTCCAACTGGATTCCATCAATGACCAATTTGATTTGTGCATGATCTTATATATCAGCAATCAACTAGGAAACAAGGAGATGAGGAAAGAAATTCTGGAAGCTCTACCATTGATTTTCGGCAATGGTCTTTAAGGAAAACATAAATTTTGTATCCTTGGGCATTGACTTGGGTGGTATAGAGGTAGATAAATATGCTTTGTTTATTAGCAATGTGATATCAGTTTTTAGTTTCTTGATCTTCTTGAGGCATTTTTATGTGAAGTATGTTGATGAACTGCATTCTGGGAGAAATAAGATTCAGTTAAGTTTGTTGCACTTGTGTTTATGCTACTTTTCTATTGTCCAAGTAAAACCATCCATGTAGGAATGCTAAAGGATTAGATTGGGTTGTACCAACCAAATATATAATATGCTCTACCATTTCTCTAAATGATCATCCTTGTTATAAGGCCTTGGCTGGAAACAAATAGAGAAGGCCACTTACAAAGCTGGCTGCCATGGCAATATTTGTCCATCGTTACTGGTCATCCCAATTATTCAGAATTTTAGTGAATTGTAAAAGATTCCAAGCATATTCAATATTTTGAAGATTGTGTACAAAGTTTTTGACAACGCAAAATTTGATTTTGGCCCTTGTGCATGTTTTTGATGTTGGTTGTTGATGCTAATTGAATGATTGAAGAGGAATGATAAAAATTCCATACTCTTATTTGCAAAGAAGGCCTTGGATAAAATATTGGAGGCAAGTATTCATCTTACTTATCGATCTTAAATGATTCGTCATTCTTTGACATTTTTGTCCCCTCTTTTATATCATTTCAGAATGAGATTGATCCTTAATTAATGTAATTCAAGCACTTCAATAATCCACAATTCCTTATAAACTTGATGTTGTGATTATGTCTTTGTAGACTCTCATAAACCAATAGATTTTCAATCAAAGAACAAATATGCATAACTTGAATTTGTTGACATGAAATAGCCATTTTGGAAGCTTATCCTTTTGACTTCTACATTTCTTGTCTCACTATCTGAAGAAAATTGAAATCAAGAAACTTCTCCAATCCAAACAATTCTGTTTTGGATGAATGAGTTAGATATACAGAAGCACAATCACAAAACATGCAGCATTCAAATGCAAATACAATCTTAACCACATCAACTAAACAACTCATAAAAGCATATTCAATAAAAAGGACATGGTTTAGGATAGAATTATTGATATTAATATGTTCCGTAGTTATTACTTGGTGTTCATGAACTCTCAGCATTCCTTTTTAGCCAAATTTGACAAATTGTGGCTTCTCATGCTATTATATCATCACATCTCATTATATCCAGCTACAACCACTTCCACTAATTAATTCACATACCCCCTCAGCATTCATTTTTAGCCAAATTTGACAAATTGTGGCTTCCCATGCAATCTGCAGATAATGTCACAGTAGTACTCAATCTTCTCTTTCTAAGGAACTAAACACCCACTGGATTATATCATCACATCTCCTTACATCCAGCTACAACCACTTCCGCTAATTATTTCACGTGGGTATGGGAACTGATGAGGGAAATGTTATAAATCATCCCACAAGTTGAATCCTAGAGCCAAAATATAACCAGCTTGGGCTTCTAAACAAAGCTGAGTTTTATGCTACTTATTATATACATGAACGGAAAATAAGGCCCTGTTGTTTAGCTGACATGGCTAGGGAAATGCATACATTGACTAATTATATATATATAATTAATCTTTTCAGAAATTTTGTGTCTGACATGGATTTCTTTTATTATTAAAATTCTTATGTGGCATTTTTAATGTTTAATTAGTATTTGATTTTATATTATTATGTTAGCCATATGTATGCCAACAACGCAAACCGTTTGCCATGTAAACATTTTTCGTTAGTGAGCAAATGGTAGGAACTAAATTGACTTTATGTTGAAAATAATAGGAGACCAAATTGACTGCTATCAAAATGTAGAGACCAAATTAACCGTGATCTTAAAATGTAGGGACCAAAATGGTGTTTTCGCCCACTTCTTAAAAATGAATCTCCTTTTGTTTTAACGAGAAACTGTCATATCACTTACTAACTAAATAAAATGTGAAAATTAAAACCCACTATCACCTACTATTGTATAATTAAAACAAAAGAACGTGTCTAGTTAAAAAATTACTAGAGGTAAGCCAATCCCAAATTTTGAATGGCTGAAATTCTCTTTATTCTAATCCAAATTCGGTGCTATTTAAGGGGATATTAGAGCTAGGCAGTAGTAAAGCCAAGTCAGCACCACCAGAGAAAAACAAGCAATTGAATTGTTTGCTATGTGGGCGTTTTTTCCCCGGATCAAACAGGTACTATTTATATTTAATCTATTTTTTCTTATATATTATTGTTGTTTATAATAGTTTTCGGTTTTTGTCAATTTAAGGTACAATTAAATGACTTTTTTTTTTTTTTTTAATTTCATATTCTGCTTTCAATCAACAATCATATCTTTCTCTTGCTTGGATTTTTTGATTTATTGGTATTGATAATCTTATTCTTTTGCTGAATTAAATTTGATTGAAGGTTGAAGTTGTAGATACCCCATTTTGCGTCTCACATTTAACCCCACTGGCATTACATTGCATATTATCACCATTTAATGTCTCCAAGGCAAGATTGTAATTTTGACCTTTTGATCTCCCAATACTTCTTATAAAAAAATCTTGAGGTCATAATGATCAAGATGACAGTTCATGAGCATTAATCGGACTACTAGATTAAAAGATATCAAAGAAACAAGGCTTAATAGTAAAGGACACTTTTATGAAACCGGTCTCAACCATAGGTGATTATAATCTCTTAATTCTAATTGGTCTATTTTCAATCTAATTTAAATTAAATGATGTGTCATATTCCTATTGGCAGTGTCGATACCTCGCAATCGTCGACCAC
Organism: Quercus suber; assembly: GCF_002906115.3. Taxonomy (NCBI): domain Eukaryota; kingdom Viridiplantae; phylum Streptophyta; class Magnoliopsida; order Fagales; family Fagaceae; genus Quercus; species Quercus suber. Next base: position 253,205 of record NW_027070265.1, read on the forward strand.
CCCACAACGCTTGTTGTGAGACCGTTCTTTATTTTAGTAAACTCTTAATGTTTGGTCATAGGTAGATAAAAGCGAGCTACTAGTATTAGCTTTTGTGGCTTTAAAGAAATAGGCTTTGAGTAGTAAATTGGCCAATATATAAGTTTAGAGGGTGTTTTAGCTAATGGTTGAAAGTTCAGGGGGTATATGGACATTTTTTCCTAGTGTACAAAGGAACATTGCTTACTCTGAGGATAACTGGGAAGAAGATAATTTCTAGAAGCATATGTTAAGTGTTGAGTGTCACCCCAAGGATGTTGCTGATGAATTGATGTGCAAAAGGCCTAAAGCGATTGGCAAAAGAAGCCACAAAGAAAAACAATAGTATTCTACTTTTGGCCCACAAAAATATGTGTTATTATACTTTCCAATATCAAACTTTTTTTGAGAAGTGCTACGTACAAAACATTTTCACAACAAATCATAAGTGATTAGTTGTTATTGGTTTTAATTTGAACCTACTACTGAAAAATTATTTTTTTGCCTTTCCAATAATAGCTTGTAATAAACTACCACTTAAGTTTATTGGTGGTTAATGGTTATTGGTTTTTTAAGTGTTTTGAAAATATTATAGACATAGCATTTCTTTTCTTTTTTTAGCATTTATGAGCTCTTTGTATTTTGTAGTATTTTTGTTACACAATTCTATTTTTTTTGGGGTTTAAGTTACTAGTTGTGATGCTTATCTCTTTCTGTTGCTTGCACGTGTACATGGTAACCTTAGTTATCACGATTCAATACATTGTTTTGTGCCACATTCTTACATTCTCTCTTTATCTTAAGAATGAGTGCTACAAGAGTCAATGCTCTATGCATTCATGTCTATTAGATTCAAAATCTATCTGCCAACTTGTCAAATAGCTAATGGATACTTTTTTTTAATTAAAATTTCATTAAGAGTATTATTGTTGATGCGCAAAATTGGGTTAGATCGACTTGGGAAAACAATCTTCCTATGGCTTGAATACTAACACCCAATTGGAATACTTCTGCTTAAATTTGGAAATATATAGGATTACATATGATGCAACAATCTATGAGGCTTTGTTGGATTTAGTCTTAAAAAATAGAATTTGGTTTAGTCATTCTCCAAAGCCAATAAGTCTTGTAGATCCAAAGTAAAGGATAAGGTTACATGGACCAAAACTAAGTCAGGTTGCTTCTCTTTGTGTAGCCACATTTACAGAGCTTTATATGCTTTAGGGAGGTCCTAGACTGTTTGCTGTGTGTCATATCTGATTTATCAAATATTGGGCAATGATAGGTGATTGGTCTTCTGTTGGTTTAAAGTCTTATATACTAAATTGAAACTTAGATTGATTGTTTTATTCTCTATAGCCACTAGCTACTATAGTCTAAAACTTTAAGTTTAAACGGAAATTGAACGAAACATCCATTTTTATTTTTATACTAAAATAATGTTCCATAAAGCATCTAAATTTCTAAACTAACATGGCATCTTTGATACATTCCCTTCCTATAAAGACTTTTAGGAATTGAATTGATTGTTAATACAAACACATAATCACACATTATAGTAGTAGAATCCAGCACAGTAAATGAAGACAACTCCTACACTTGAAGAGAATGAAAATCATGATTCCTACACTAGAAGAGAAAGAAAATCATCCATTGATCATTTCAACAGGGGATATTAAACTAGCTTGAAATTGAAGTCACGACTCCTAATCCCTTGCCTAATCCAAGCATTATTAAAGACATTTAATCTCTTCTAGTTGTTCCAGGCCTTTGCAATTCACAAAAAAGTTTGTTAGCTCACCATTTTATACCTTTATAATATAATAAACAATAACTATTACAAGGTTACAAGGTCGTGGGTATTAATAAGATGACAATTTCTATTTAGCAATTTGACCATGAGTGAGAAATGAAAATCTAATTTTAAAATCAGCCATGACAATCTACTCAAGATTAATAAAAAGGTAAACATAAAATTTTCATGCTTTTTGAAAAGAAGTATTTGGGAACTGAATGAAATCAACGTAAATGACTAGGACACACTACTTAGAGTAGTCTTATAGTAATTAAAATGAAATGCCTCTTACTTGAGCTCTACTTGGTCTACCTCTGCGAATCCCCAACCCAACAAAAGTACTTTTTATCAATTGTAGTTCCTTAATGACTTCCTCCATATTGATTCTCTCTTTTGGAGATTCCAGTGAACATAAGATTCCAATATTAAGGATTGAGAGTAAGCATTTTTGCATATCCACATCAATATGCCTAAAGTCCTCAGTATTATTAGCTTCTTCTAATTCAATTTCATTGTCGTTGTCATCTTCTTTTGTTGCCATCGTTGCTGCAGTTGCTACTCCCATTTCTTCAACTTCTCTTGGCAAGAGCATTGGGTCAACAACTTGAATGAGCCTTTTTGGTAAGGACATCTTAACAAAGTTATGGAGATTGAGACCATCTTTAAACATATCATCAGTGGGTCTCCTTCCTGTGAACATTTCCAACACAAGGACTCCATAACTATATATATCCCCCTCAGTTGATGCTTCACCGCCCATGCCATACTCTACAACTCATGGAATAGAGGGAAATTAAGCAATATTCTATCTATTACAAAAATATGGATTTAGGGTTTACAGAATGCAAAGTCAAGAAAATAAAACAAATCTATATTAAAAAAATAATGACATATGCTATTACTTTTGAAATTAAAGGAAACAGTAATAACTTTATCCCGAGGGTCCAAATCACTTTTTGCCCCTCTTGTTGATTTATTTTGATTAAGAAAATATATCTATTAAAAGAAGGTATAAATTTTAGTCAAAGAATATCAAAATTAACATTTCTCAAAGTTTAAATCATATTTGAATGTTATTTTTGAATTAAAATTTGCAGTTATATAAAAAAATAATTAAATTAATTATGTGCTTGCGTGGTACAAACGTGAATGTGTTTTAACTTCTAAAAGAAAAACAAATACTAAGCGAGAGTTACTTAGCAAATAAACAAATAAAAATTACTAAGTGAGAGTTTATATTAATATGCTAATTATGTGTACACCCATGCAAATATGTTGATGATACAAAAATTAAAAAGCATATATGACAAGAAAATCAAGGAGTTAAAAATCCTATCATTTGATAAAGTGACAAAATGAAAATAAATACATTAGAATAATTAAGTATTTAAAAGAAAAGACGAAAGATAATACCTGGAGCAACATAACCGATAGATCCCTTTAATCCAATTGTGCTAGTACACTTTTGGGAAGAATCATTCGAAGTTGTGAGGAGCCTTGATAAGCCAAAATCACTTACATGAGCAATCATATCACTATCAAGAAGAATATTGCTTGGCTTTAAATCACAATGAATGATTTTTTGCTCACAATGATTGTGAAGATAGTTTAAAGCAAAAGCCACATCAATTGCAATAATTAGTCTTTGAAGAATGCTCAAATTTTTTGATTGATTGTCATTATCTGTCATCGGATCTGTTTAACCCTTTCCCTTGGATAATTGAATTAGGTGTAGAGCTTCTTTTTCTTCTTATTTCTTTGACTTCTATACCAATACCATCATGTAAGCCTGTTATGTACGGTGTATTTTTATTCTTAGTTACTATGTAGCCTAAGGATATGTGCATGTGCAATTAAAAATCATCACAATTATACAGTTCATTTTATATTTATTTATAGAAAGGGATCCAATTATATATCATATACTATATAATAAAAATTAGGTTTAGAAGTCATAGTTGTGCCATATGGCTTTACTAAATTGTAAAAATTTTGTTAGATTTTTACAAATGTATATATTTTTTTGTTCTTATCTTCTTCTCTTTTAATTTGTAAGTTAATAAAATTTTAATTTGAATACAATTCTAATTCTTCATCTGATCCTTTTATTATTAATTTATCTATAATTTCTAAGTGATTTATTTAATTAGCAATAGGAGATCTACTTCATTTATGATTTATGAGTTTTAGCATTCCAAGGAATTAGAATTTTGGTTTCACACTAATTGTTCATATCAAAAATAATTTTAAAAAAAAAAAATCATAGTACGTGTACAACTACTAATATCAACCTTTAATTCTATTTTTTATTTTTTTTAAACACCTCATGGATAGCAAAATTATAATTGTTCTTATTGATTTTTTCTATACATCTCTATCAATTTTTGGATAAATACAAAAACTTAGTTGTTGTTATCTTTTGTTTAAGTTACAATGATCTTAATTAAACCGTAAATTGCACGGGCATAATAGTATATATATATATATATATATAATTTATAATTTAATTGGTTTTAAACTCTTCGGTTTTTGTATTCAATAATTCACTTGCAAAAAAAAAAAAAAGTTAAATGGACACGTGGTAAAAAATTGGATTTCAATTAAAATCCAATTAGATTTGGACTCTTTGATTTTTACACTCAATAATTCACTTGACACAAAATTTAAAATTAAATAAGACACATTGTCGCAAAATTAAGAATCCAATTAAAATCTAATTGGATTATCCCTCAAATTTGTCTATTAATATATCTATATCTATATATATATATTATCTTTATGAATCATAAATCAATTAAATNATGCACACTTCGAGTGTGCCAGCAATGCATACTATTAGTTATATAGACATTTTTCGTGAGTCAACGGTAAGAACCAAATTGACTACAACTTGAAAATTATAGGAATTAAAGTAATTGTTGCCAAAATGTATTTGCTAAATTGCTTGTGACCCAAAATGTAAGAACCAAAATAATATTATTGACTACAACTTGAAAATTATAGGAATTAAAGTAATTGTTGCCAAAATGTATTTGCTAAATTGCTTGTGACCCAAAATGTAAGAACCAAAATAATATTTTCACTTAAATCAAATAGATATATAGTTACTCTAATCAAAATACAAGAATTGTTAAATTATAATTTTTTGTTATGTTATTCAACAAGCATTACGGTAAAGGAGATAATTATTTCATTGAAAAAGCATGTAGCCAAGAGCCACGTAAGAGTCCTACTAGATGGTCTCCACCTTTTAGTTAGATCTTATAAGGAAAATTTTGTTGCTGCAAATTTTTCCAAAGTTTCATTCGTGATTCTGATGAAACATTATAGTGTGTCTTTATACACACACACAAAAAAAAAAAAACAAAAAAAATAAAAAAAAAATAAATAAATAAAACAAAAAATAAAACACAAAAAACAAAAACAAAAACAAAAACAAGAACAAAAAAAAAAAACAAAAAAACAAAAAACAAAATCCACATTCAGTTGAACTCGCGAGGCCGTGGCAGGAAGTCAAGCAGTGACATTTTGCATGTGTAAGGGTCCAAGTGGGCTAGTTTGGAAATCGGATTAGGAATATTTTATTAAGTCCCAAAGTTCAGGTGTCTGTTTAACCCTTTCCTTGGATAATTGAATTAGGTGTAGAGCTTCTTTTTCTTCTTATTTCTTTGACTTCTATACCAATACCATCATGTAAGCCCTGTTATGTACGGTGTATTTTTATTCTTAGTTACTATGTAGCCTAAGGATATGTGCATGTGCAATTAAAAATCATCACAATTATACAGTTCATTTTATATATTTATTTATAGAAAGGGATCCAATTATATATCATATACTATATAATAAAAATTAGGTTTAGAAGTCATAGTTGTGCCATATGGCTTTACTAAATTGTAAAAATTTTGTTAGATTTTTACAAATGTATATATTTTTTTTGTTCTTATCTTCTTCTCTTTTAATTTGTAAGTTAATAAAAATTTTAATTTGAATACAATTCTAATTCTTCATCTGATCCTTTTATTATTAATTTATCTATAATTTCTAAGTGATTTATTTAATTAGCAATAGGAGATCTACTTCATTTATGATTTATGAGTTTTAGCATTCCAAGGAATTAGAATTTTGGTTTCACACTAATTGTTCATATCAAAAATAATTTTAAAAAAAAAAAATCATAGTACACGTGTACAACTACTAATATCAACCTTTAATTCTATTTTTTATTTTTTTTAAACACCTCATGGATAGCAAAATTATAATTGTTCTTATTGATTTTTTCTATACATCTCTATCAATTTTTGGATAAATACAAAAACTTAGTTGTTGTTATCTTTTGTTTAAGTTACAAATGAATCTTAATTAAACCGTAAATTGCACGGGCATAATACTAGTATATATATATATATATATATAATTTATAATTTAATTGGTTTTAAACTCTTCGGTTTTTGTATTCAATAATTCACTTGCAAAAAAAAAAAAAAAGTTAAATGGACACGTGGTAAAAAATTGGATTTCAATTAAAATCCAATTAGATTTGGACTCTTTGATTTTTACACTCAATAATTCACTTGACACAAAATTTAAAATTAAATAAGACACATTGTCGCAAAATTAAGAATCCAATTAAAATCTAATTGGATTATCCCTCAAATTTGTCTATTAATATATCTATATCTATATATATATATATATCTTAATATGAATCATAAATCAATTAAATATTCTAAAAAAAGAAATTATCTATTAAATGTAGAAATATATATATATATATATATGCCAATAATATCATGTAAAAAAGAAAAATGCATGGCTAGGACAACCCAATTTTAATACAATGAGATTTGGATTGTTTTTTTCTTTTGTTTTTGTTTTTTGTTTTAAGATAGATAGTAGTATTTCATTAATTTGAAAGATTTACATCACTGATGAATTGGTGGGTCACACATTATTAATATATTAATAATGTGATTCCAAGAAAGTGAAAGCAGAATAATTAATTATAGAAATTAGGATAGCAAGCCCCAGTTGACTTGGGTGGATAAGTTACTACCGTAAAAAAAAAAAAAAAAGACCCTAAAGTCAACACTATCGCCTGATTTGTGTCAAAATTAGTTTTCACTGGCCGTGATTAGAACAACTTTTTGGTCGTGTTTTTCGTTATTGGTTTTCTAGTGGGTTTGGTAAAAATTGTTTAAAGGCTACATTGATAGTGGCCCAGAAGCAAACCCATTGCGATCAAAGTCTTGAAGTGTTTAGGTATTTACTCACTTAGAGCATCACCATCAGTTGTTTTATAAAAATGTCATTTTGACACACCAAAAGTTTATTTTATTATTTTACTACATCATTTTACAATATCTCATTCATTAAATGTTTTATTATTCAATTCTATACATTAAAATAATATTTACTACACATTAAAATAATATATTATCTCCTCCCTATCATCACCGTCAACTACATCAACAACAACAACGACACATCCACCACTGCTGCAACAACGGCCACCAACAATCACTGCCACAACAACACCGACCAGCCACCACCAGCACAAACCCACATCCACCGACGCCACCTTAAAAAATATATATATATATAAAAAGCAAAGGGATCGGCATAAACCCATACCAAACCAAACAAACCCACATCCCAAATCTACCAAATCAAACAAACCCACCACCGGCACAAACTCACTTCCACCAAATCAAACAAACCCACATCCACCAACACAAACCCACAACCCAAATCAAACGAACCCAAAACCAAAACCCACCACTGCAGGCTGATTGGGAGAAATCCGATGGTGGGAGGTTCCAATGACATGGTGGATGGCACGACAAGCTCGGTGGCGTGGCGTGGTGTGGTGTGCTGATCAAGCCATGGGTTGCTGTGGATGTGGTGGGTCGGGTTCGTGTGGCAGTGTTGGTGGATGGCACAGCAAGCTCGGCGGCGTGGCGTGGTGTGGTGTGCTGATCAAGCCATGGGTTGCTGTGGATGTGGTGGGTCGGGTTCGTGTGGCTGTGTTGGTGGACGGCGATCTGAGAGTGTGAGGTGGACAGCGCTGCATGGTGGATAGCGATTCAAACCCACCCACCACCGATTTGCCCATTCGAACCCACCCACCACTGATTTGCCCATCCAAATCCACCATCAAATCACCAAAAAAAAAAAAAACCACTGCCATAGAGATTGGCCTGGCTTGATGCTCCGGCCTGGGTTTTGTCAAAGAGGGAGGCAATGACGTGGAGTAGAGGGAGAGAGAGCAAAGAAATGGTTGAACAAGGAAGTGAGAGAGAGAGAGAGCAGATATTGATCGGTGAAGGAAATGAGGAGATAGAGGGAAGAAAGAGGAGATGAGGAGGCAGAGGAAGTGGGCCCATCATGAATAAAAAAGTAATATAAATGATGAAAAAAGTAAATAGTGCGCTCTTAAATTTGAGAGCGTACTGTAGCATGTTTAAAAAAAATGACAAATATAAAACACCTCATGAGGCTCATATTTTGGGATTTGGTGTGCCAAATGCCAAAAATTTGGCATGTAGCACACCTGCTACGGATGCTCCCTTCTCATTCTTTTCGTTTTATTGTATATTTATTAATTTTAACTTTGGTATATTATTGTGTTTTTAGAGAAATCTTCGAGGAATGTAAAGGGATAGGGTGCTAGTCAACCAGGTTATACGAACTAAGATATCCATGCAGCACTAAATTTATTTGTGCGCGTAAGGGCTTTTTTAACGTTTTAATTTTTTTTTTTTTTTTTTTCAATTCTACTATTTCAACCATTATCTTGCATACAAACCTTAAAAAAAAAAATATATATATATATATATATATAAAATAAAAAATAAAAAAACCAGAGGGATCGGCATAAACCCACACCAAACCAAACAAACCCACATCCCAAATCCACCAAATCAAACAAACCCACCACCGGCACAAACTCACTTCCACCAAATCAAACAAACCCACATCCACCGACACAAACCCACATCCCAAATCAAACAAACCCAAAACCAAAACCCACCACTGCAGGCTGATTGGGAGAAATCCGATGGTGGAAGGTTCCAATGACATGGTGGATGGCATGGCAAGCTCGGCAGCATAGCGTGGTGTCGTGTGCTGATCAAGCCATAGGTTGATGTGGATGTGGTGGGTCGGGTTCGTGTGGCTGTGTTGGTGGACGGCGATCTGAAAGTGTGAGGTGAACGGCGCTGCATGGTGGACAGCGATCCGAACCCACCCACCACCGATTTGCCCGTCCGAACCCACCCACCACTGATTTGCCCATCCAAATCCACCAAAAAAAAAAAAAAACCACTGCCATAGAGATTGGCCTAGCTTGATGCTCCGGCCTGGGTTTTGTCAAAGAGGGAGGCAATGACGTGGAGTAGAGGGAGAGAGAGCAAAGAAATGGTTGAACAATGAAGTGAGAGAGAGAGAGAGCAGATATTGATCAGTGAAGGAAATAAGGAGACAGAGGGAAGAAAGAGGAGATGAGGAGGCAGAGGAAGTGGGCCCATCATGAATAAAAAAGTAATATAAATTATGAAAAAATAAATAGTGCGCTCTTAAATTTGAGAGTGTACTGTAGCATGTTTCAAAAAAAATGACAGATATAAAACACCTCATGAGGCTCATATTTTGGGATTTGGTGTGCCAAATGCCAAAAATTTGGCATATGGCACACCTGCTACGGATGCTCCCTTCCCTTTCTTTTCGTTTTATTGTATATTTATTAATTTTAACTTTGGTATATTATTGTGTTTTTAGAGAAATCTTCGAGGAATGTAAAGGGATAGGGTGCTAGTCAACCAGGTTATACGAACTAAGATATCCATGCAGCACTAAATTTATTTGTGCGGGTAAGGGCTTTTTTAACGTTTTAATTTTTTTTTTTTTTTTCAATTCCACTATTTCAACCATTATCTTGCATACAACTATTATGAAGAGACCACTATGTGGTGTCCAATTCTACAGTTTGCCAACATTAGACATGACACACTGTTTTAATTTTTTTTTTTTAATTACAAGTGACAAATTGGTAAATAGCTTTTATTTTGAACCTAAGAAATTGTAAAGCTTTATTTATTTATTTATATCTTTTTAACTTGATTAGAAACTATACACAAATAACCCGATCTCCCTTGGGGACTCAAATTGTTTTTATTCATTCTAAGAAGATAGAAAAAAAATTAAAAATTAAACCAATGAATTAAAGAGTTTTTCTTTTCATTTCCTTAGAAATTAAAGAAATCATTTATACACTCACATCATTGAAAAGAGAAAAAACGAAATTTAACATGCATTATTGCATCTTCAAATTGCTTCCCTCTCTCTCTCTCTCTCTCTCTCTCTCTCTCTCTCTCTCTCTCTCTCTCTCTCTCTCTCTAGNGATTTGGTGTGCCAAATGCCAAAAATTTGGCATGTAGCACACCTGCTACGGATGCTCCCTTCTCATTCTTTTCGTTTTATTGTATATTTATTAATTTTAACTTTGGTATATTATTGTGTTTTTAGAGAAATCTTCGAGGAATGTAAAGGGATAGGGTGCTAGTCAACCAGGTTATACGAACTAAGATATCCATGCAGCACTAAATTTATTTGTGCGCGTAAGGGCTTTTTTAACGTTTTAATTTTTTTTTTTTTTTTTTTCAATTCTACTATTTCAACCATTATCTTGCATACAACTATTATGAAGATACCACTATGTGGTTTCCAATTCTACAGTTTGCCAACATTAGGCATAACACACTGTTTTAATTTTTTAATTTTTTTTTTAATTACAAGTGACAAATTGGTAAATAGCTTTTATTTTGAACCTAAGAAATTGTAAAACTTTATTTATTTATTTATATCTTTTTAACTTGATTAGAAACTATACACAGATAACCCGATCTCCCTTGGGGACTCAAATTGTTTTTATTCATTCTAAGAAGATAGAAAAAAAATTAAAAATTAAACCAATGAATTAAAGAGTTTTTCTTTTCATTTCCTTAGAAATTAAAGAAATCATTTATACACTCACATCATTGAAAAGAGAAAAAACAAAATTTAACATGCATTATTGCATCTTCAAATTGCTTCCCTCTCTCTCTCTCTCTCTCTCTCTCTAGGTGACATTGATCTTAAAAAATATTGTTCAACAAATATTGTAAAAATTTTCAAAAAGGTGTACAATAATGTAATTATTATTATTTTGATAAGTAATGTAAAACTTTTACCATTAGAAAAAGTGTACTTTTTTTTTTTTATGAAAAATAGTTCTTTGTTTTCTTTATTTGAATAATCCTTATATGCCGCAGAAAATCATAATGTTAAAATTCATACAACTTTCCAACTAGCATGTTCATTGGATAAAATTAAAATTTACTTTGTATGTTCTAGTATTGGTTTTTGTTGAATGACTATTGTGAACATGAGATTTAATGCTTGGCACTAGGAATGTTTTAATAGTTTGCTTTAGACTTTTAAAGGCCAAAATGGGTTTTTACCCATTTCTCACAAACTTTCCAGTAAAATGCCTCATATCTGAAACTATTTAGGGAAATACCTCTGTTTTGAAACTCAATTTTTAGAAAATCGAGTTTCAAATGTAAAACTTGATTTTTGGAAAATCAAGTTATAGCGAACGCCCATTTTGCTAGAAAGTCGGCTATAACTTGATTGTGAGAAAGTTTGTGAGAAAGGGGCAAATGCCCATTTTGGCCGACTTTTAAAACAATGGTATATATGGTATGAGGAAATGGAAGCAAGAAGAGGGTAATGTATTAAATTAGTTGGATTTGTTACTTAATCTTAGTGGTATCCAGTTACCTCAACTGGTAAAGTCTCTGATGATTGTATAAGAGATCTGAGATTCAATCTCCGCCTACACCAAAAACTAATTGGTGTCTTGGTCTGATGATAAAGAGCTATCATCAGGAGCAGATGCCATAGGTTGAAACTCTCTCAAAAAAAAAAAAAAGAATTAGACGTAATTATGTCCATAAATTTTGGGGTTAATGGAGGAGGTGTATCAACCAAATGGACAACTATAAGGGATATAGTTGGAACGAAAGCTAAGCTATGTCACTAGCTTGTGTCAATTGATGGCAATCACCTAAGGTTCTAATATGAGAACCTGTCAAGTTCAACCAGGAGTAACATGAAAGATGTGTTTCCATTTTGCAACATTCAACATGCCCAGAAAACTTTGAGTAACACTTTTTATGCTCAAATGGATACATTTTTTATTTTGCTATATAATAGTGAAGTGCTACGTCCATAACATTTTTACAACGCTTTCACAACATATTCTAATTGGTAGGTTGTTATAGGTTATCAATTTGAATCCACAACTAAAATTATTTTTTCCCACTAATAACAACAAATAACAACCTGTCATATAAAATTTGTTGTGAAAATGTTGTAAACATAATATTTCTCTATGTAATATAGGCTCTAATAGTCATGTTGTGCATGTAAATTGTAAGCTTTTAAAATGATGACGCACACATTTTCCTGCCTAGCAAGTAAAGCTTGGCTACTCTACACTCTTGTAGAGTTGTAATGTTTTTTTTTTTTTTTTTTTGCTAAATGTTATAGTTCATTATTATATATATATATATATACACACACACAATACTATCTTCATTGACAAAATTTTCTAGGATTTAGTTATTAAATAATTAATGTGCGTGAAAGGCAGAATAATTAACTATATAAATTAAGAATATAAACCTCACTTGAGTTGGCAGTGCTGGTGAAGTCACTGCCGTAAAAAACGTACAATTTACGTCCACTAAAAACCTCATCAACAATTTGTATAAATATTCAAAATAATTTGTAAATTAGTATTTCTATATGTTATTATTAGTGTTGGGGTGGTTGGTGAGAAGTGTTTGAAGGGTATATTGATGGTGAGCACAGCCAAACCCATTGCAATATCAAACTTTGGTAAATTATATTTTCCATTAGTTATATTGTTTGGGTGGGTTTGGTAAGAAGGTTTGAAGGGTAAATTATGATGGAGCTGGCCAAACCCATTGCAATATCAAACTTTGTAAAATCTAGTATTTCCATTAGTTATTATTGGTGTTGGGTGGTGATAAGAAGTGTTTGAAGGGCAAATTGATGGTGGAGCATGCCAAACCCATTGCAATATTCAAACTTTGTAAATCTA
>NW_027070266.1:0-95349 GCF_002906115.3 Quercus suber
TCATTTTTTTTTTAAAAAAAAAAAAAAGGGGGAAAGTGAAATTTACAAAATAAAAATAAAAGTGTTAGAGAAAGCCCAAACTAAGAAAGTGCGGAAATAAGGCCCAAAATTGTCTGAAAAACCGAGTGATACGAGTTGGGGATAAGAGAGAAATTGAAGGTTTTTTTTATTTTATTTTGAGTTTCAACCTAAATTGAAGTAGATGAAATAAAATTAGAGTAAAAGTTATGGCTCTGTTCTCATTATGGTAAAAGAGGGAATTAGGGATACATAGAGATCAATGCCGACGGTTCTCTAACTCCGATACCAGAAATGAATGTCGTTGCACAATGAACAGTAATAACTGAATTACGAAACAGAAGCTAGTTTCTAACTAAATCTACTAATATCCAATATAAATGTTACACGTGTCAGACTTAACCAAACCATGGCATAAATAAATATTAACGGACTTGTAGTATGCGAAACGAATGCTGATCTTTATGTAAACGACACACATCATATAGGAAGAGAAGTGATGAGTGCGACATGTAGTTTGATAATAATAACACACAGCTTGTGATATTTTGTTGGGGATTGATGATATAAAAAATTGGAGATATGCAATGTTCAGCTACAGAGTTCAAAATATCTCATCAAAGAAGAAAGCGGAAATCAAGAAAGAGATACAAGAGGCGGTTGAGCTAGGGGAAGCCATGTTTAGTAAAAACGTACGTAGTATATTTGGGTACTGAGTGAGGACAAAGACTACTACATGGTTCAATGGAATGTATAGTTGCAGCACTTCAAAGATATGGATGATGAAAACGAGGAAGCATAAAATTTTGAGTAACGATAGACACTTACCATACATATACCACTATATGGCTAAAAGGCATAATTTTAATTAAAATAGTGTTTTATCACAATTTTAATTGAAAATGTGAAAAGACGGTTTCAAAAAATAGTGTGTATGAAGTATGTAATAAGATCTTTTTGTAAAATTTTATCCACATGAAAAAAATATGTCAAAGTTTAATTTTTTTCTTTTTAGCTAAAATATTGAAATGCAATAAATCTATAGGGACGGAATCTTTGAGCAGAGTTATCATTCATTCTCTTTTTAGCAAGATTGATTTTGTGATTCTCAAGGAGAGAAAATTTGGGCCACAATTTTTGTGTTATGAATTTTTTTTACCCTATAGTTCTAAGTTGCAGCCACAACGTGTTAGAGGGAGTAAGATAAGAGGGAGGAGAAAGAATTCCATTTCCTTTTATTTAGTTATAGGATGCGACTCCCCTCCCATATAAAAACCCTTCAGTTCTCTCACATTTTTAATCCGATGAATGACACGTGGAAAACTAACAATCCAATGGTTAAAAAAAAGACCCACGCCGTCTATCTCATTTTTTTTTTACTTTTCACTTTTTTTACTTTTCACTTTTTACTTCTCTTTGAGAGTCCTCAATTTATGTCTTTTTTCTCTTAACTCTTTCCCTTTTTCTCCAACTTCATGACTGGCGCACTAAGGCATCCAGATCAGAGCTTGCTAGAGAACACGTCAGCAATGAGTCTACAACTTGCTTTATCTCATCACAGTTTTTCTATCTTTCATTACGCACAGAGCATTAGCTATGGCAGTTTCGCAATTCTCAACAACTTTGACTGGACGATCAGTTCTGACTCCTGAGGCAAGACTTATATAAACACTGAATCTCTATTAAATTATAAATATGAGCAACACCGCCTTTAATGGGTTGTTAAACTACGGGCGCAACCATAAATTATAAAAGCTTCTCCCCACAGGGTTTTATTGGTTTATGATTGCTTTATAAATAAGGCTTAGAGAGATACCGAATCTATAAAAGTTTGAAAAACAATTGTTAATCTATATTACTATAGTATTTAAGGGGTTTCTCCTATTTGAATTCCTTATTATTTTTTTTTTAATTCAAAAATACCTCTACAATCCTATATTTAAGTAGAAACAAAACTAAAGGATAATCTGGTAAAAATGCAACTTTAACTTCCACTAAAACATTACCTAAAATATAAGACTACTTTCCTGTTAATTTTCAAATTACTTTATCCATTTATAAAATTTAGAATTTTAAAAATAATTTTACAATCTAAATTATAACCACCCACTAATATTGTGAGAGTAGCGGTGGAATGCTGATAAGGTTATTTTGCACGTATCTCTCACTCATTAGATTTTTTTAACACCAACTGCTATTTTTTATTTTTTGGGATAAGAACCGCTATTTATTTGATACAAATATTTTTTTGCCTTCAAAACGATCGTACTTTTGCTCAACTTGATCGTCTGCACAGAAATTTGCAATGTTAGAGTTCTCTGCTATTCCTAAGATCTCTGCGAAGCGTGACTGCCAAAATGGTTTGTATCTACTGCAATTAAATGTTCTATTCGTGTTTGTTGGGCATGCAGCAGTTATTTCTTCTTCTTCTCAAAAGCTTTATTTTTCATCATGAATTATGGTGATCGTTTAACATGTTTTACCTGACAAAAAGTTTTGCCATTTTGAAACAGATGAATTGATGGAAATCATTAAAAAGGAGCCTGCGGAGAAGATGACTCCAGATTGGTTTTGCATTTATGTGTGTAGGTATTGGATAAGATTTGATTTGAGAGCCTCACAGAAAAAATCAACAAGACTCTCTCTATTTATGCATGCAGGTACTTATATATTATTCTTCTCTATTTTGGTCCACGAACTTGATATTTAATATGATTTTAGATTGCTAACACTTTTCTGGTTTTTGGGTTATAAATTTGGTGAATAATTTGGGTACAATTGCAAGGTTTGGGACAAAGGAATTTATGGAGGCATTGCAAGCTGGAGCGAATGTAAGCATGATTGGTTAATTTATTATAATTTGTGATTACTATATTTTCCAATCACAAAAAAACTAGGGGCGTGATGAGGATTATATGTAGTGAAATAATTTTTCATCACACTCCTAGATTTTTGTTGTGATTGGAAAATATAGTAATTCCAAATTATAATAAGTACTCTAATTAAGCCTTACCCAAAAAATAGAAGAGCCTTTGAGCACGCGCATAATGGATTTGGCTTACTTCCAGTACTTTTTTAACTAGAGGTCTCATTTTTGTTTTAAATACATAACAACAAGTGGTAGTGGGTTTTAATCTCCACATTTTATTTAGTTAGCGGTGATATGACAGTTTCTCATTAAAATAAAAGGAGATTCCAGTTAAAAAAGTACTGGAGGTAAGCTAAACCCTTAATTAACAATCCAAAGTTTCTCTATATAATTTATTTATTTATTATGAGGCAAAGACTTTAAAGAAAAAAAAAAAAAAAAAAGACAAATTGTACCAAGAATATGTGGACTTTTTTTAATAAACAAAATTTAGTTACAAAATTGGTTGTCGCATAAAACTATAACCTTATTCAATAAAATAAACATTATTACATATTTTGAAAATCTAACCGTTGAATTGCATGTTCTTTACGCTCTTAATACACATGTCAAATTTTGTGTTAATCGGATATTATTTATTTTATGATTTATAAGCTGATGTTTTGTGCATAATTTTAAATTACCAAAACTTGCAATTTAAATAATTTATTGATGACAAAACTATTGATCTTTAATTTTCTAGAAATTTTGCAAGCATGAAGGATTAAAAAAAAAATGTAATTCAATGGTGAGTTTGTCAAAATTCACCTCCATAAAAAAGTTAATGAGTAAAGTTGTAGACTAAGATTACAACCAATTTTGTAACTAAACTTTTTTCATTTTTTAACCCTTGGATTGTCAATTTGCTACATATCATTCAATTGGCTAAAGATAAAGTGAATAAGAGGATTTTAGAAGGCCTAAGGAGAGCCTAACCCTTAGTTATTACTCAATCATAAGTAACAAAATGAGGAAAAAAAAAAAGATAAATTACAAAGTTAGTCCTTTTCTTTAACATCATATTTCAATTTGATTCCTAACTTTTCAATTGTGTCAATTTGGACTATAATCTTTTCAGTGTCGTGTCAATTTAGTCACTGTCATTATTCTTGAATGGAAAAAGCTGATGTGTCAAACGATGAAATTTAAACATTAATATTTATGACAACTAGATGCCACATATACTGCTACGTTAGGTTACTTTTTTAAAAAGAAAAATAAAAAGAAAAACTTAAAAAATTAAGAATGGCATTGCATAGTTCAAATTGCAAAATAATAAACACACCCTCTTCACCATGAATTGTTGTCCAAATCCTCAAAAAACATGAGGTCAAAGAAAACTTCTCTTCCTCAACTCTTCCTCATGGTGGTGGCAGTGTTGAATCTTCAAAATCGTTGGCAATGGGTCGCAGATCTAATTTTGTTGGTGGAAGATTCGAAGACTTTTCTTTCTCTCACTTCTTTGGTTGTCGTCGTTTCGTTCGTTACCTTTAAAATTTAGAATTAAATTTTCAAAGGCTATTTAAAAAAAAAAAAAAATAGTGGTGGAGTTTATGGGTCTGAAACCCAGATTAAATTTATTTACTTTTTATTTTTTAATTGATATTTAGTTGTAAAAAAGTCTTGGAATTGGCCATGGAAAACCCTTGTGATATCATTGATGTAAATGTAGTACACCATGCTAACCATCTACCTTTCCTTAAAATAGGATAATGGCTTTGTTTCGTCCAACCAAACAGCATAATTTGTGGGAAATTGAGGAGCAAACAAGATTGAGTTTCTGGTCACAATGTCAATAACTCTCCTACCTGCAACTACAGGGATTTTAGGGTTGGAGATGAGGAAAAAATAGATGTAATATTGACTAACAAGGGAGAAGAGATGGGATTCTTAGGGATTTTAGAACCTATTAGTTTCCCCAAACTTATCTAATGTGTACATTTTTTTTTTCTTGATGTGGTGGGTACAGTTGGCAGATGATGAGGTATAAAAAATAATTTTATTATTATTTTGTTTGACACATTAGCTTTTTCCATCTAAGAGATAATGGCAGAGACAAAATTGACATGACACTGAAAATGTTAAGGATCAAATTGACATAATTGAAAGGTTAAAGACCAAATTGAAATATAATATAAAGAATAGAGACCAACTTTGTAAGTTACCCAAAATTAAATATGGAGATAAATGGTATTTGTGAGTCTCACCAATTTTATATTTTTACTTTTAACTCCAAATCCACAAAATTATTTTTATACACATGAAAATTTTTAAATATTTGTGAAATTACTTTTATAATTAAGGGGAAATTACACTTTGCCCACCTATGGTTTGCCTAAAAACATTTTACTTACTGTGGTTTAAAAACTGACACTTTACCCACCTAAGATTAACTCTATTTATCTCTCTTTACCCACCTCCATTAAAAACATAGGTAAGTTTGTATTTTTGTTACCCTTTTACGTCTCTCTCCTCTCAAAATATAAAAAAAACTAAAAAAATAAAGGAAAGCAAAATCTAAAAGCTAAGTTTTGTAAAAAATAAAAGTGAGTGGAACAATGTCTCCTGTTATAGGTGGTGACAATTAATGAAGGATCATATTTCATGCCAGACATAGTGGTAAATGTACGCAGGTTGGGAGAGGAAGAATTTGTTGTAGGAATTGTTCGAGAGGTGCTTATGGATGGCTCTTGTAGGATTGTTCTTGGCGATAATGGTGAAACCATGACAGCTCTTCTTGATGAAATGGACGTAGTGGCACCATGGAAAAATGACAAGGTCAAAATTATGGCTGGTGTGCAATGTGGTACCACTGGGAAGTTGATTGGTGTGGATGGCAGTGACAGAATTGTGAAGGTGGACGACCCTCATGATCATAGAATTGGTTCTTTTGGCAAAACTAACATAGCCATGATTTAACTTTCGTACGTTGTTAGAATTGATTATTCAATTTGTATTAAGGGTTTATGTATGATTCAACTTCTTAGCAAGTTTTTAATTTTGTTCTTTTATTTGTATTGAAAGAAGAGGTAAAAGTTAAGTTTTAATTTTTACAATACCTAGCTTTTAGATTTTCTTTTCTCTTGATTTTTTAGTTTTTTATGTTTTGAGAGGTAACAGATATAAAAGGGTAACAAAAATACAAATTTACTCATGTTTTTAATAGAGACGGGTAACGGGAAACAAACGAAGTTAATCTCAGATGGATAAAGTGTTAATTTTAAAACCACGGGTAGGCAAAGTGTCTTTTGGGCAAATCACAAGTGGACAAAGTGTAATTTTTTTTATAATTAATAATTTTTTTTTTTTTGGAGATAAGTGCTAGTGTTGTAAGTCTTGTCTTCCTACTCCCTTCTTCCCCATCCTTTATGTCTTCTGTCTATATTATCTAAAAAAAAATCATAATTAATTTATAAGGATATAAATGTAAAATATTTTTTTTTAATTATCTTTCTTTCATTTTTCTTTCCCTCTACGCCCAAGATGCATCTAAAGAAATATTTTCTTTCCCTTCTTTTTTTCCCTTTCCACCTCTTTAATCTTTTCTATTCCCTTCCTTTCCTTCCAACCTAACATAGCACTAATCGAATGACTAATAAATTATATACTATCTTTCCACAAAAGTATGAATGACTAATAAATAATAAATTACCTTTCCACAAAAGTATAGCACTAATCGAATGACTAATAAATAATAAATTAGGGATAATTACAGTAAACCCACCTGAGGTTAGGCCCGTTTTCACTTTGCCTACCCGTGGTTCAAAACTTATCACTTTACCCACCTGAGGTCCCTTCCATTATCACTTTACCCACCTGAAGTCCCTTCCGTTAGAGATCTGTTACCCACCTTTCCCTTTACCGTTAAAAGAACAGATTTTTAGAGAAAAACAAACATAACCCGAATCAAAAAGTTAGGGTTTGAATTTTTTTGAAAGAGCTTGGAGGGTTTTTAGAGTTGAGTTCAAGAGTATGGTTCTGTGTAATGATCTCTGTTGTGAAATAAATGGCCAAACCAAAATAGGGGCTTCTTGACGATATGATCGGGGCTTCTCGCACCCATCCCGTTGAGAGTTCTTGGACATCCAGTGGCCGGAAAAGCCTTGGCGGCTTGTAGTAACTCCGACGCGGTGGTTCTCGGCTCTGTTAAGGTGGGTTTCTCGTTAGGCTCAGTCTCCGATGCCGAGGTTACTCATGGACGAGGCTATCGTGACTCTAGGTCCACCGGTGTTATGGTGGGTAGCTCGACGATGGCGGAGATTGAGGCTCCGAGTCTGACAGTGGTGTCACCGATCCTTGGTCGGTATCCATGAGTGATAATCGTTTTTCTCCTCTCTCAGACCTGGGTGATTGGGTTGTTGATGAGTTTGTGGAAGGGGAAGATCATGTTGAGGTACAAAAGAGCCACCACCGGTGTAATACTTGTTTTAATTTCAAACAATTTGATTTGTAGTTGTTTGGAATTTTATTTCTTACATTCATATACATTTTTTTTTAATATCAAACCCTAACTTTTTGATTCATGTAATGTTTGTTTTTCTCTAAAAATGTGTTCTTCTAACGGCAAAGGGAGAGGTGGGTAACAGATCTCTAACGGAATGGACTTCAGGTGGATAAAGTGATAACGGAAGGGACCTCAGGTGGGTAAAGTGATAAGTTTTGAACCACGGGTAGGCAAAGTGAAAACGGGCCTAACCTCAGGTGGGTTTACTGTAATTATCCCAATAAATTACCTTTCCACAAAAGTAAAAAACGTGTAGACTTCCCTTTAAATTTTGTAGGATTGCGGGCAAGATGGGTATCCCAGCCTCACTCATCTGCTTTTGTTTGATAATTGGGCAAATTATAATGATGTCCTTAGAAGAACCGCAAAATCTGTAGGAAAAAACTAAAAAGTTCTTTACTTCATGGTATCTGTGTCAATGGTGGAAGACTAGAGAAAAGCTACTTTTCCACAAAAGTAAAAAAACGTGTGGACCTCTCTTTGAACACTGTAGAATTGTGTGAAAGAGGGTATCCTTGGCACGATCCACTTTTGTTTGATCTTGGGAGAATAATGGTGCCGGTGATATTAGAAATTATTTTTCTACGCAAATTTTTTTTAGCTAACATATTGATATACAATAAATCTATACCCTATAGGGACCAAATCTTTGATCAGACTTTTCACTCATTCCCTTTTTAGCAAAATTGATTTTATGAATCTCAAGGAAAGTGAGAATTTGGGCCACAATTTTTGTGTCATAATTTTTTTCCCCCATAATTCTAACATGGTCAATTATAAATGGTTGAGAAATAGAAGAAAAAAAAAAAGTTTAACTAAAAATTGGTTGTAACCTAAAATTACAACCTTAGTCAATAAAATAAATATTACTACATATTTTCAAAATCTAACTGTTGAATTGTATATTCTTTATACTCTTAATATATATGTCAAATTATGTGTCAATCAGATATTATTTTCTATATCATCTATAAACTTATATTTTATGCATAGTTTTAAACTACAAAAACTTACAATTTAAACAAATTATTGATGACATATCATCTATAAACTTTTCTATTCCCTTTCTTTCCTTCCAACCTAACATAGCACTAATCGAATGAATAATAAATTATAAATTACTTTTCCACAAAAGTAAAAAACGTGTGGACCTCTCTTTGAACTTTGTGGGATTGCGGGTAAGAGGGGTATCTCAGCCTCACTCATCTCCTTTTGTTTGATAATTGAAAAAATTATAATGATGTCCTTAGAAGAACCGCAAAATTTGTAGGAAAAAAACTAAAAAGTTTTTTACTTTATAGTATCTGGGCCAATGGTGGAAGACTAGAGAAAAGCTAGTTTTCCACAAAAGTAATAAAACGAGTGGACCTCTCTCTGAACTCTGTAGAATTGCGTGAAAGAGGGTATCCTTGGCACCATCCACTTTTGTTGATACTGGGAGAATAATGGCGCCAGTGATATTAGAAATTATTTTTCTACTTAGCTGACATGATATATATCTGTTACTAAATAATAAAAATTAATTTTTTTAGAGAGTTTCAACTTATGACATCTGCTCCTGATAATAACTCTTTATCATCAGACCAAGACACCAATCAGTTTTTGGTATAGGTGGAGATTGAACCACAAATCTCTTATACAATTATCAAAGACTTTACTTATTGAGCTAACTAGAACCCACAATAATAAAAATTAATTCAGACATTCATGTTTGAAGCGTAATTTTTTTTTTTTTTTCAATTGATTCGTTTAGATTTACGGTTAATTTCAACCCTAACTAATACTTTGGTCTTCGCATAGGTTGGGTTCTATGGTTTTTATCTTTAAAAATAACATTATTTTTCTTACGGGTAAAAGCACGCTCACCTTCTATAGATGTTACAACTCACCTTCAATTGAATAATAAAGTTCGGAGAAGAAGATGGCTATTTACTATATTTAGTGTTCTCAGTAGTAAGTACATGAATATTAAATTGACTATAAGGTTGAACTTTTTACCAGGGCCCAGGTTACACGTGAGGAGTTTGAATTTGAAGTGTTATTTTGGGTTTCACACAAAAACTTCCATGATATTGCTACGTAAAATTAAAGGATAAGTATGGTACCTAGGCTAGAAAGTTTAAAATTCACGCAGAAAGCAAGACTACATTAATTGAAGTCTCATCTTGTTTGCATACAATTGTTATACAAGATACTTTATCTTAATAGATTCTTTTTTCAGATATTGACTTAAAAAGAAAATACATTTTAGTTATCGAAGAGCTGAGTGGCGCCACTTTTAAAATGCTAACTTAGAAAATGAACTATTGTTGTGGGTTGATTTGTTTGTGAGAGGCGCAATAAAAAAATAAAAAGTTGTGTGAGAAATTAGGAAAAAGAATTATTTTAATATGATGAACCTTAAAATGAAGAACAGATGTAAAATGCATTGGAAAATTGGTTTTTTAAATAGATAAAGTACTTTTTTGATGATGCAAAATACTTTTTTTTTTCTTCACATAATTGAACATGAATGCTCAAAAAGCATATAATTTTATATACAAGAAAAATGAATTAAAGTTTTTTTTTTTTTTTTTTTTTTTTGCCTTTTTATCTAGCATATTGATATAAAATAAAAAAATATTGAGTAAGGTTGTAATCTTAAACTATAACTAATTTTGTAGTTAAATTTTGTTTAAAAATAAAAATGTTAGAGAAAGCCCAAAGAAAGTACGAAAATAAGGCCCAAAATTGTCTAAAAAACCGAGTGATATGAGTTGGGGATAAGAGAGAAATTGAAGGTTTTTATTTTATTTTATGAGTTTCAACCTAAATTGAAGTAAATGAAATAAAATGAGTAAAAGTTATGGCTCTGTTCTCATTTTGATAAAAGAGGGAATTAGGGATACATAGAGATCAGTGCCAACGGTTCTCTAACTCCGATATCAGAAATGAATATCGTTGCACAATGAACAGTAATAACTGAATTAAGAAACAGAAACTAGTTTCTAACTAACTCTACTAATATCCAATATTAATGTAACACGTGTCGGACTTAACCAAACCATAAATAAATATTCATGGACTTGTAGTATGCGAAACGAATGCTGATCTTTATGTAAACAACACACATCATATAGGAAGAGAAGTAATGAGTGCGACATGTAGTTTGATAATAATAACACACAGCTTGTGATATATTGTTGGGGATTGATGACATAAAAAATTGGAGGTATGTTGATGTCGCGGAAGCCTGAAGAAGAGCACACACGATACTCTCTTGATGAAACAGAAACTAAACTGTTAGTTTCTGAGTAGTAAACCTCGAATTCACGAGGGGTTTCCCTGAATCCACAAGGAGATAAAACTGGAATCCACCAGAGAAAATTGACAAAATGTCTGTGTTTATTGATAATAGTCTGCTTTGCCTCTGACGACTACAAAACATATAAATACTGAGCAAAAACGTTTAAAACCCTAATTCGCACTAATTAAGCGATTAGGTGACAAAATTACCAAATTTTATCAAAAATGGCAAAATTGAGTTAAACGCAGAATCATAAACTATTGACCTTAAGGGTTATCCCAAAATAGATGGGACCTTATTCTGACTTTTAAACTAAAATTTATTAAGGAAAAAGAAATATTACTATAAATAGCAAAAACATTGTTTTCGGGGCCTTAACGAAGGAATTTGCCTAAAATTTGGCGACGTTCATGGTATGACTCTGGATCAGAACGCCGTTTCCCTTCAACCTGCCAAATTTCATGCAATTCCGGCACTATTACCTCTGATGGCCCCTACTGGTACCCCCCTTTGATCTTGCGTTGTGACTTCCTGCGCCCTTACTGCTCCAAGAAGGCATGTGCTGTCTGTTCTACATCATATGCAATGTTCAGCTACAGAGTTCGAATTTCTCAACAAAAAAAAAAAAAAAAAAGCTACAGAGTTCGAAATATCTCATCAAAGAAGAAAGCGGAAATCAAGAAAGAGATACAAGAGGCGGTTGAGCTAGGGGAAACCATGTTTAGTAAAAACGTAAGTAGTATTTGGGTACTGAGTGAGGACAAAGACTACTACATGGTTCAATAGAATGTATAGTTGCAGCACCTCAAAGATATGGATGATGAAAACGAGGAGACCTAAAATTTTGAGTAACGATACACACTCGTCATACATTTATCACTACATGGCAAAATGGTATAATTTTAACTAAAATAGTGTTTTATCTTCAATTTTAATTGAAAACATATTTTGAAAACACGGTTTCAAAAAATCGTTTGTATGAAGTATGTAATAAGATTTTTTTGTAAAATTTTATCCACAGAAAAAAAAAAAATATATATATATATATATATCAAAGTTTAATTTTTTTTTTTCTTTTTAGCTAAAAGATTGAAATACAATAAATTATAGGGACCGAATCTTTGAACAGTGTTATCATTCATTCACTTTTTAGCAAGATTGATTTGTGAATCTGAAGGAGAGAAAATGGGGCCACAATTTTTTTCATGATTTTTTTCCCCCTATAGTTCTAACATGGTCAATTATATATGATTGAGAAAAAGTACTAAGTTGCGGCCACAACACGATAGAGGGATTGAGATAGAGGGAGGAGAAAGAGTTCCATTTCCCATTTGAAACCCTCTAGCTCTCTCACATTTTTTGCCAGATAAATGACACGTGGCAAACTAACAATTCCAGGCTTAAAAAAAAGCCCATGCTTTCTATCTAAATTTTGGATTGAGATCAGGTGTATTGCACCTAATGTCGGAATTTCGGAAATCCTACAATTCCCGCCCTTTTCTCTCACAATTTTTTTTTTTTTTTTACTTTTTTACTTCTCTTAAATTTTTTTTCCTTTCTTCTAAAAAGAAAACATTTTTTCTTTAACTTTCTTTAATTAATAGTTGAAATTGAAAGTTGCTTTTTTTTCAACTCTCAATCTCAACCATGGAAGGGAATTGCATCACATGGTATTACAACTTATCTCAAAACCTCAATTTGAGCTTTCTTTCTCTAGCTCTTTTCCTTTTTCTCCAACGTTATGACTGGAGCACCCAAGGCATCCAGATCAGAGCTTTGCTAGAGAACACGTCAGTTATGAGTCTAACTCACTTTATCTCATCAGTCTTTCTATCATTCACTACGCACAGAGCATTAGCAATGGCAGTTTCGCAATTCTCAACAACTTTGACTGGACGATCAGTCCCGAGGCAAAGACTTATATAAACACTGAATCTTATATTAAATTATAAATATGAGCAACACCGCTTTAAGGGATGTTAAACTACGGCCGCAACCATAAATTATAAAAGCTTCTCATCACACTTCACAGGGTTTTATTGGTTTATGATTAATTGCTTTATAAGGCTTAGAGAAATACCCAATCTATAAAAATATGAGAACTGATCTGGATTGCTAATTAATTAATTAACAATCCAGAGTTTCTCTGTATAATTAATTAATTATTATGAGGCAAAGCCTTTAAGAAAAAAAAGAAAGACACAAATTGTATCAAGGATATGTAGACTTTTTTTTCAATGAACAAAATTTAGCTATAGAATTGGTTATAGCTTAAAACTACAACTTTATTTAATAAAATAAACATTACTACATATTTTGAAAATCTAACGTTGAATTGTATGTTCTTTACATTCTTAATACACATATCAAATTTGTTAATTGGATATTATTTAGGATATGATTTATAAATTGATATTTTATGTATAATTTTAAATTACAAAAACTTGCAATTTAAATAATTTATTGATGACATAACTATTGATTGTTAATTTTATAAAACTTTTTCAAGCATGAAGGATAAAAAAAAGGTAAAATATCATTTTCGTCCCTAACTATAACAAAAGTTCGTTTTTCGTCCCTAAACTTTCAAAAGTTCTATTTTCGTCTCTAAACTATCACAAATGTTCGTTTTGTCCTTAAACTTTCAAAAGTTCTATTTTCGTCCCTAAACTTTCAAAAGTTCTGACGGAGTGCTGACGTGGCTTGACAGAGTACTGATGTGGGAGGGACGAAAATCAATACGTTTAGAAAGTTTAGGACGAAAATAGAACGTTTGAAAGTTTAGGGACGAAAAACGAACTTTTGTGATAATTTAGGGACGAAAATAGAACTTTTGAAAATTTAGGGACGAAAAACGAACTTTTGTGATAGTTTAGGGACGAAAATGATATTTTACCCTAAAAAAATGTAATTCATTTGTGAATTTGTCAAAATTCACCTCCATAAAAAGATATTGAGGAAGATTATAGATAAAGGTATAACTAATTTATAACTAACTTTGTCATTTTTTTAACCCTTGGATTGTTAATTTGCCACTTATCACTCATTTGGCTAAAGATAAACAGAATGAGAGGATTCAAGGCTTGAGGAGAGCTAGACCCTTAGTTATAACTCAATCGTAATAAGTAACGAAATGAGAAAAAAAAAATTAAATATGGAGATAAACGATATTTGTGAGTCTCACCAATTTTATATTTTTACTTTAACTTCAATAGTTCAACTCTACATAATTATTCTTATACACACGAAATTTTTTAAATATTTGTGAAATTACTTTTGTGGGGGGAGAAAAACCCAACCCAACTTATTTGGGCCCAAGGCCCTAAATGAGGATCGCTCTTCGTCCGAGGAGGTGAGGCCTTCAGTCAGGCCCACTACAGAGAGGGATGCCTTGAGGTGAGCACGTATGCCATCCGAGGAGATGCTCCTGGTCCGAATTGTCCTGCATCCTCGGATCCGAAAAGATCTGACTCAACACGAGCAGGGAAGTTCCAAGTGATCTATTTGACAGGTGTCAAGAGGGAAGGGAATCTCGGATACATATAAAGATAACGGGAACAGAGAAATAGTAAGGGGGCATACTTNCACCCATACCAAGGAGTCAATACCGTATCGGAGGCGTACCGGTTTGGCCAGCGGTACGATATATTTCGGATACCGGTCAATATTGGTGTACCGTTTCGGGTTTACCGCTATTTTTTATATTTATAAATAAATAAATAAATATATATATATATATATATATATATATATTATGTATGCGTGTGTGTGTGTGTGTATATATATATATATTATAATAAATATAAAAGTTTACCATAAAACATTTCCTCAATTCAAAACTAATATTCATGGTTTTAGACTTTAGTATCAATTAAAAGAAAAAAAAAAAACACAATATAAAAATAGAAAGCTTAAAAGTTACCATTGCATACTAAGAAAATAAATAATACTAATAAGTTAATGCAAATAAGTTACCATTCTGCCCTAACAAAAATTCAAAAATTACAAAACTTTAAAAAAAAAAAAAAAACTTTTTTCTGTACTGGCCGGTACGACCGGTACCGGCCGGTATTGCTCGAAATTCGCCGGTACGGCCGGTACATGACCGGTATGGCCGGTATTTTTTTGGTACGAAACAGGGGGGTTATACATACCGGATTGCTGGCCGGTATGGTATATCCCGGCCGTACCAGCTGGTACGATACGGAATTGACTCCCCTGTTTCATACAGCTATGAACTGTACAATTTACAAAGCACACAACATCCCTTATGTCTTGTTTCACGTTCTTATATTTTGAGTTGAATTGACATTCATAATAGGGGAACCATGTTTATTTTGTTGGAGGAATCATTTAGAGAGTGGTAAAGAAAAAGATAGAGACAAAGAAATATTTCTGAAATTAGCATATGTAGGTTTCTACTCTGTCTGTACTGAAGAATCGGCAAAAAAAAAAATAAATAAATAAAGTATCTCAAGCACTGAAGAATATATTAAAATAGATTTATACAGCATGATTCTTTTAGGGGTCACAACTCACACAAGGGAAAGCTACTAAAATCTTGACATTCCAAGTCACTTGGTAGTATAATATGATGCATGCCAACTGCACATTCTCTCGCATGATTAAAAATCCTGGATGTGACTCAAGAGGTTTCAAAACAATCCGCGCCAATTGTTTGGCCAATTCTAGTAAAAGATGACAGATTTAATATGTAGATTCAATATAGCTAGAAAATCAGAATGAACATACCCAAAAGAAGTAGTGCTCCAATTAAATAACCCAGCAGTAACAAATTCAACACCCTAGGTAGAAACAAACGAAGAAAGGAAAAAAAAAAAAAAAAAAAAAAAAGAGCCATCAAGCAAAAGAATAGAGCACAACAGGAAATAGTAAAAGGTGACAGATTTAATATATAGAATCAATATAGCTAGAAAATCATAATGAACATACCCAAAGAAGCAGTGCTCCAATTAATTAACCAGCTGTAACAAATTCAACACCCTAGGCAGAAACAAACATAGAAAGGGAAAAAAACCATCAAGCAAAAGGATATAGCACAAAAGAAATTGGGATGTATGGATACCTCAATTGAACCCCCGCTTTCATCCGTATTTATATAGGAAGGAAGGAAGAAAGAGAGGCTGCCGTTAGAAGCTGAAACAGAAGCTGAAACCGTAGAACAGGAAGATGAAACCGTGAGTGCAACGGTAGAATAGAAGCTGAAATCGTGAGAATCAAAATGTGGGGAAGGGGAAGGGGAAGGGACTAAGCCTGAAATGATGAATGAAAACGTTGGAGACAGGACTTTGAATCGTGTAACAGAAGGAAAGGAATAGGATAAGTTGTAAAGGTTTGACAAAGGGATTTAGTTGAAAAGGTATTGGAGTGGGCTTGGGCCTTAGAGTGGAATTAAATGTATAAGAATTGGACTTTAAAGTAGAGATAGGGCTGTAAATAATTTTAGTTTTATTAGTATTTTAAAATTGGTAAAATCTATTTTAAAATTAAATTGAAAATTCAGAAAAGAAGATGGGAATGACATGGCTGCTGATGTGGCTCAATGTGAGCGTAGCAACATTAAATGCTACGCTTCAGCTTTTAGTAATAATAATATTGATATAGATTCATAGAAAAGAAAGCACACATAACATATAGATCATTAAACAATCATCATTAAACCAAAAATCCAAAAAAAAAAAAAAAAACCATTAACCCAAAATTCAATTTATTGTAGGAAAAAAGTCAATATGTATTTCTTTATTGAAATATCAAGAGACTTACTCGAGAAAGAAGCTTTGGAGTTTAAAGATTGCGGATTGAATAGTCATGTTGTTTTTCCTTTGCAAATTCAATTGCCATTGACTAAATCCCCTCCACCCTACTACTGCACACCCTTGGTATGATGGTCACTCCACAAGTATAAGTGCTTGTGGGGTATGGGGAGAAAAGGCTGAGGTTCAAGTTTCCAAGAGAGAGTTTCACACACATATAGACTTAGATTTGGCTAGAGTAGAATTTCTATTTCGTACCAAAAAAAAACCCTCCACCCTAGATGATAACTGCTTGATCCCTAAAATCCAATTTATGATTTACAACAGGTTTAGCTTTTGTTTATTTTGAAAAGACCAGTCTACTCAAGTCATATGCTATGATTAAACAATCTTGAAAGGACAATGACAATGAGACTTTTACACTTAATAAACAATTATCGACTTCTCAGTTCTAGACTTCAAGCATCTTTTGGAAATCGATATACACAATAACACAAGCTATAAAAGAAAATAATAAAACACATAATCTCACAATATTAACCCTATCAATTGTAAGTGAAGAAATGAAATTTTGAAAGTAACAAAAGATAGCTTGAACTTCTACATGTCAAGGCCACTTAATGTGTGATGGATAGCCATTGGCTACAACAAAAGATCATAAGAGCAATAGGTTCCTTCCATTGGCCTGGTGTTTTAAAAAAATTGGGAGTATGGAAACAAAATTTGAGAGTAGCAGTAGTTTAGGAAATTTAACTATTAAAGGTTTTTTCTTTTTTTGAAGAGAAATAAAGTTTTTTTTTAAGAGAGAAAGAAAGAGAATGGAGGCATATGGTCAAAGTTGAGAGGGGAAGGCAAAGCGTGAGAGAGAGGTTGGGGAGTCAAAGGTTTAGAAATCCTACATTAATCATTATAGTAGAGTATTGATAATGTACATAATGCGAAAACAAAAGGCAAAAACCAAAACGTCATTTTGGAGGCAAGCTATGATTAATGCATCTACACAATCATAAAGGCAGAAACTTTTTATATAACTAACGTAAAAACTTGCCATACCAAAAAAAAAAAAAAAAAAAAAAAAAAAAAAAGACTAACAGAGGCGGGAGACTTTGTTTATGAGATGTTGTATGTAAATTCATCACCATAAAATAATAAGGATTCCCATAGAATAAAATAAAATAATAATGATTATGGTAATAAAAGATATGGATTTGTGCAATTAGGCAACAGAAATGCTAGAAGATTATCTATCTTGATCTCATTAGTTATTAGTATCCCTTTTTACTAAAAAAAAAAACTGAAACATTTGATATACTAAAAGACATGAAGAAGAGAGAGAGTTGTGGTGTAAACTCGGTCAATTCATAGGAGAGTTGGATGATTGTAGAGAACTTCATAGGAGGTGCCACTTGGCAAAAGCTTAGACCCTCACACAATGAGGTCTCTGCTTTTATATATATTGATGTTCACACTCTACATACATAATATAAAAGAGTGTCCATAATGTTGGATGTGGCGGATTAAAAAAAAAAAAAAGCCCTTAACAATGCCAATACCTTGATAGAAACCTCCTCTTTAACCTCTAGTTATGATGTTATGGTCCATCTGACTATCTGAAATCAATGGCTGGTGCTCAAGATCAATTTACTAAGTTCACAAATGCTAATACAATGGCTGGTGCTCCTTCTGGAGTTCTGACTCCTCAACCATGGCCACAGGCCTACTGGATTCCACTCCAAATGACACTTCTAAGATTAATTTTGTATGAGGCAATTTTGAAGGATGCAAATCAAGAAAGGATTGGTTATTATTAGGATAATAGAGGCTTGGTGATCGAATCAATGTCTCAGAAGGTTTCCCTCCAAATTCAGTTGATGATATTGAAGTCATGCAAAGGCTCTTGAATCCTCTATGTATTTAGGAATCTCAAAGGCAATTTTAGAGGTGACTCAATGGTTATTATTAATTCTCTGCAGGATGAGGTGTCCTCTCTAGCTTTATTTGGTCACTTGATTGATGAAGCTAAAATTTTAGCAGAATCCTTTACTTTTATGAGTTTTCCCATGTATGCTGTCAATGTAATTCTATTGCTTATAACCTTGTTAGCATGCTAAGCATTTCTCAAGTCCTTTCGGTGTGGATGGAGGATGTTCCTTCATACCTTCATGCTATAATTCAAGCCAATTTGGGTTTTCTTTAATGAATTGACAGCCTTCTTTTCAAAAAAAAAAAAAAAAAAGAAGAAAAAGAAGAAGAAGAAGAAAGTTGATCAAGATTGAAGAATGTAAATATTTGATAGGTAAAAAAAAAAAGAAAAAAAAAGTCATTTCAAAAGGAAGGAAATTCTAATTTTTATCTCTAAACAAACTTCCTTAAACTAATTTACCCATAAATTTCATAATGAGAAACAAATAAATAAATAAAAGATATTTTTTCAAAACAAAACAATATGTCCTTTTTTTTTTCTTTTTTAAAATGCTATAAATATCACTAGTTAAGTCAAAATGCCTCGTAGACTCTCCAAAATTTCAAAGTTATGACACGGACACCTTAATAAAAAACACAATACAATAGTATAGACAAACTATTTCACTAAGTCCAGACTCTAAAAATTTAAAAAAAAAAAAAAAAAAAAAATTATTTGTGTTTCATCGCATTCAAATCTGTCCTTATAAAAGTAAAAATACCTCAATCAACTCAGACAATACCAAAACAACGTTGCTTCTGGAGCAATGGAAAAAAAAAAATCTTAAAAATTTCACCTGGTAGTTCCAAGACCAAGAGCAACTATATGAAAGCCACCTCTAAATTAATTTTGTTTAATATTTTATGAATTGCACGTTCTATATACGCAGAATTTTTGTCCAAAGTAGGGTGGTGGTCTACTAGTCTTTCCGGAGCAAGTGGATCTCACTAAAATTTGGATCTTCTCCATTTCCTTTTGAAATGGAGAGTGCCTATTTAATGGACAACATCAGTTTGAAATAGATCTAAGGTAAAAAAATGTACCACCTCAAATAAAATCTAAAAAACTTAACCCAGCACATTTAAACTCTAATTAACCTACAGTTAACTAAGCAAATTCCCTTTTTTCTAACTAAACGCATCTGAATATGTTCTATCTCTCATCCCACCGTCACCACTGCTACCACTACTCACGCCAAGCCACCATTGTTGTCTGGGCTACGTCTCACACCAGCCTAGCTAGCAACACTGTATTACACTGTATGCTTGTCGAGATAGCCACTGCCTAAATAAGATTTGTCTCTTTAATTATTTAGTTGCAGAGAATAGCTTGAGTGTTTTTTTTTTTTTTTTTTTTTTTTTTGCACCTATTTTGATTAGCCATGAATTATGATGAATAATAATAATGGGAGAGGAAGTATTGTGAGAGCTACAGAGGTGCAGGTGTTTATGCATATAATAGCATGGAAAATGTTTGGTTCGATACATGTGTCTCGCTAAACCTTTTCTACCCTAGATATATTGCAAATTGATCTTTTCCATTAAATAGACATTCTCCATTTCAAAGGGAAATGAAGAGAATCCCGATATGTCACAACTTCTAGACCTAAATCCATCGGAGGTGAGCCATTCTCTCTCATAACCATGTGGCTGCAAGTGGGCTTTTTTAGGAACTTTTATTTTCCAATATTTTAAATTCTCAAGATGTTCTTTTTTTATTGAGTAAACTACATAATTGGTCCCTATCCTTTATACCATATATCACTTTGGTCTTCAACCTTCCAATTGTGTTAATTTAGTCCATAATCTTTCACTTTCATTTCAATTTGGTCCCTGCCGTTTTCCTTTTGAATGAAAAATCTGATGTGTCAAATAGTGTA
The DNA here is from genome assembly GCF_002906115.3 of Quercus suber. NCBI lineage: Eukaryota > Viridiplantae > Streptophyta > Magnoliopsida > Fagales > Fagaceae > Quercus > Quercus suber. Next base: position 20,333 of record NW_027070266.1, read on the forward strand.
ATAAAAAATAAATTTTCATATCATATCAATTGCCAATGGTACTGCCATGTTAGATTAAAATTATTTATTTATATTAAAAAAAAAAAAAAAAACAAATTTAATGTTGACACATGAGATCAAGTTTGGGGAAAAAATCTAAAATCCCTAAAACTCTTTTTTGCATCAAATCTCCTTCTCTTCTGACTCAAGTAGGATAGTTTTGCAGCGAGATTGGCAAAGGTGAAAGCTGAAAGCTAACAAAGTCTTCGAGACTCCTTGTGACACTTCAGTTTTATATCCGACAACGGGGGAACATCCATGCTTTCACTGCCATAACACCATGTGCAGTGCAGCCATAGTTGGGGAGTCTTTGGCAGTTGTTTTGCCAGTTTGGGTTGCAGTGCCAACAATCGTTGATGGGATTGCCAGAGAGGCATGCTAGTTGGTTATCCTTTGCTTGGAGAGATAGCATTTGTCTTCGTGAGAGAGGGAGGCATTGACGCTACTGCCAAAAAAAAAAAAAAAGAAAGAAAGAAAGGGAAGGTTGAGACAGAGAGGGAAAGGAATTAATACTCTGTTTTGTTTATGAAAAATGTAGAAATGCGAGAAAAATGAGGGTTGCCGATATGGTGGACTAAAATATTTGAAATTTCGTGAAAACTCAACTTTGCAATGAGACCATATTATTTTATAGTTTGGGATTAGCAATATTGGGGAAAAAACAGGTGGGGATGTTTCATGTTTGAGACAAAATCTTTGAAAATGAGGCAAACCCAGAATGTAAAGACAATGAAACAAGTAAAGGAGCAAAACCCATGTGGGGATTTTGTATTTTCGGGTGTCGTGTTAGTGCAGTGCTACTTCTATCATTATTACCTTAACACGTTGAACAACAGCTTCATAGACATGGTGTTGGTGAGGGAGCGTGAGATTGTAGAGATGTAATATGATTTTGGATCATATCACTCAATTTTCATAATTGAGTTCTCAAAACATATGAGTCCCACAAAAAAATTTGTGTTTGGCTTGGTTTTCAACACTTGTTTCCATCACTCAAAACTCAAAAATTTGAGTTAGAGTGATGGAAACAGAAAACAGCAAATAAATGTTTTCAAAAACTCAGAACTGAGTTATGAGTTTTGAAAACTGAGCTATCTCTAAACCAAATTGAGTTAATGATTTTAGAATTTTTCCCAAACTTGATCTCATGTATCAACAACAAACTTGATTTTTTTTAAAAAAAATAATAATTTGACATGGAAATATAGTTGATAGTTGATAATTGCATAAAAAATTATTTTTTATTACTCTATTTGACATATCAAATTTTTCCATTTATGGGATAACGGTGGGGATCAAATTAACACGACACTGAAAGATTAGGGACTAAATTGGCACAATTGAAAGTTTAAGGACTAAATTGACATACTGTGTAAAGGATAGAGACCAAATTTACAATATACCATTTTTTATTTTTTACTACAACTCTTTTTCACGAACCTAATTAGGCTCTTACTTAATTTTTTTTTTTTAATAGTAGAATCCAAATATTTATTTATTTTTATAAAATTCTAATGTTGAGACCACAGTTTAGGGGGTAATTCACTTACTAATCTCCATTGAAAATCAAGTTATTAAACTCTTGAAAAGATCTATCCCTAAATCTAAATCCATCAAAGTATGATGCTATTCACACTCGATTGTCTCTAATCATTCTAATTTGTGAATTTCCAAAACCCTTGATTATAAAATTTCGAAATTTTTTTTTTTTAAATATCTAGAAAGAAATATTAACTCAAGAATGCTTTCATTGATGTTGGCTCCCAAGTTTCCACTCGAATATCCTCTTTGGACTTTTTGTTTGTGTTGAACATGAAAATTCAAATTTTAAGAGTTAACTTACCTTATACATTTAGGTTTATAATTTAAAAATATAAAAATTATATTTTTTCATCTTAAACTATACTGCGTTCCATCTCTTCCATGTGGTTTTTTTTTTTTTGGTTTGTGTTTTTTCTTTCTCTGTTAATGCAGTATCTTATTTAGGAAAAAACTATACTCTCATTTACACTTACCTCCTAAATTAAAAAAAAAAAAAAAAAATGTATGATTACCCTTCTAAATTAATACTTGTGTAACATTTTGCATCCCAATTGTCTATTTAGTAGTTAAGTTTGACAAAAAAAACAAGTAATGCATAACTCACGCGAATTTTTCTGTCCACTTCTGGTGCCATGATTTTTATTTGTCCATAAAATTTGTCTTAGTATCCATTTGGATACTGATGAAAGGCAGACATTTGTGTCTGTGTTTTCCCTTTTTTTTTTTTTTTTGGAAGCATGTTCTATGGCTAGAATGCTTTTTTAGTGGGTCCCGTGCACTGTTCACAGGACTCACAAACCTCTTTTTTCAACAAAAATTTCATTGAAAATGGGCTTTACGGCACTATTCACACATTTAAAAATTATTTTGCTACAGTGTTTTCAGTTTTTAGTTTTCAATTTTTAGCAAAATAAACGGTATCCAAACGAACCCTTAGTGAAAGTCGATATCGAAGCCAAAGACATAGATGGATATTGAAAAAGATTTGGCCGGTGTGTATTCCTTCTCAACGTTTGAAGTCATGTAAGGGGAATAGTGATTTCTGTAGGTGAGGTAGAAAAACTTAAAGAGGGATTGGCCATGAGACAATCATGCAAACATGACAGGTGTAAGGTTGAGAGTGTCTTTTAAGACAGTGGGACTCACGTTGTCCATATTGATATTAGGCATTAGTTCCAAGGTTTTGAAACCCAGACCATTCAATGAACCGTAAGAGGGAGAGACTTAAGGTTTTTGAGGTTGGACCGAGGTCGAACCGTGATGATATCATAATTAATTTAATAATTATTTAAAATATAAATAAATATATTAAATTAGTAAAAATTGAAAATTTATCTAAAAATAAATATAAATAATTGCGCACACACACACACACACACACATGTATATATATATATATATATATAATTTTTGTTAGAGCTCTTAAGTCATGACAAAGCTCATTTAAGTACCCAATAATTTTTATTTTTATTTTATGAGACCCAATAAAATGGTAAAGAGATAAATTAATGTCTGCCCATGGCTAAGCCCATTTGACAACCCAAACAAATTTTTTTATTTTTTATTTTTTTATGCCCAAGGCCATTTGAATAGTCCACCATTTATGAATTAAAAAAAAAAGAAAAAAGAAAAAAGAAAAAAGAAGCTAGAGCCTAGAACTAGAAGTGGTTGACAATTGTTTGACTTGTTTCAAAAAAGAAGAAGAAGTGGTTGACAGTAAAGCAACAGAAAAAAAGAGGACTTCATTTACCAAAAACAGAAGAAGACTTCAGAGGGAAAAATGAAGAAACAGCATCATCAAAAACACAGAGTGGGAGTGCGAGCAAAACAAAGAAGAAGAATAGGAAGATGGCTGTGAAATCTCAAGTCTGATAGCATCTCATGGTGGTTGAAGCTTCAGCCTTCAACAATGGCTGTAAGCGTGTAAGTACTCTAAAAGGAGAAAAATTTAAAGCTTTTTTTTTTATTTTTTTTTTATTTTTTTATTTTTTTAAGGTTCAGATTCAAAGGGAAGTAGGGAACTGTGAGAAGCGGTCTGATCACGGTTCTCAAAACTGTGCGGTTGGACTGTGGTTCGAATGGTTCCCTGCTTTTTTAGCATAGACCGGTTCTTAAGACTAAAAGAACTGTGTTTGTGAGAGGCTCACGGTTAATGTGGTCAGACCGTACAGTCCTGTCTGGGTTTAAAAACCTTGATTAGTTCAACTACCCATGAATGTGAACATCTGTGGCCGTTTACACTTGAGAAAGTCTACTAATACGAAATTTTGATTAAAATTTTCACAAGGAATTGGTGTGCCAGATTCTTAGTGGTGAGTAAAAGTGAAGACAGTGGTAAGTTTAGATGGAAAATAGTAAAAACTTAGGGGCTATTTGGTTTTTTTTTTTTTTTTTTCCATCACTCATCACTCCTCACTCAATTTTTGTCACTTAAAATACCCAAATTTCCTATACTCACCTGTTTGGCACATATTTTCAACTTCTCATCACTCAATCTTTTCTACTTTTTGTGAGACCCATGCTTGACTCCTTACTCAGAGAATTCTGTTTGGTTACTCGTGGAACCCTCAGAATCCCACCATTTTTCTTCACTTCTCATTTACCCTTTCCCCTTCAACCCTGTTTCTTCACTTCTCACTTTTCATTGTCCTTACTACTCTTTTATTTTCATTATTTCCTTGGGTTATGTCATGGTTTTTTTTAACCCCATATATATATATATATATATATTGTGTATCATGGATGATGAAATTATCTATGTTCACTCAAATATCATCATTTTTTGGTTCAGTTGTAAAACCCATCCCCACATAACTATGTATGGGATTTGTTTAAACTTGTGGAATCCGGCCAAACTTTCACAACCCAAAACAGAGAAAAAAAAAAGAAAAGAAAAAGAAACCCATCACCTAAACCGACGGAGCAAGGAAGAAAGATTTTGGATCTAATCTGTGGAGGCCGAAATCAGTACAATTGAAAAAAAAAAAAAAAAAAAAAAAAAAAAAAAGGTAACTCAACACCCAAACTGACGGAGCAAGGAAGAAAGATTGTGGATCTAATCTGTGGAGGCCGAAATCAGTACAACTGAGAAAAATAAATAAATAAAAAATAAAAACCTAGCACCCAAACCGACGAAGAAAGGAAGGAAGATTGTGGATCTAATCTATGGAGGCTGAAATTGGTGAGTTTGTTGCAGCTTCGTCCTTGGTCTTCGCCGTCACAAGTGGCAGGGAGCACGTCAGATGAAGATCTCCTTCAGCTATGTCATGAATCTCCTTCTAAGCTAGCTTTTTTCATGATATTGATATTGGGAAGAGAAGATGAAGCAAGTAAAGGAAGGGTATGGAGAGGTTGTGCTTGGGAAGAGAAGTTGAAGAAAGTAAAGGAAGGGTGTTGAATGAAATGAGTTTGTTCTAGTATGAAAGAGAGACGTTAGAGTAAAAGTTAACCACTGAAATGACTAAACACTGATTGTGGGGCCTATGACTTGAGTGAAATTACAATTTTGCCATTGGAAACTGAGTTTTGGAAACTGAAAACACCTAAAATGTGTTTTAGGTGTCTTCAGTTTCCATAACTCATCACTCAAAAATCAGAGAATTGAGTGATGGAAACAAAAATGGAAACAATGACAAACAGACTTCTTAACTATGAGACCCACATATTTTGAGTTATGAGTGATGGAAACAGAGTTATGAGCGATGGAAACACAAAAACCAAACAGCCCCTTATCATCTCAATTACTGTGAAAAGTATTGTGAAACTTTTAGTGTATGTCTTTGCTCTTGCATGCACTACTTGCTCATATGGGACATATTTGATTGTAACTTTATAAGTACTATATGCTAAATCGAAAGACCTACCTTGAATTGGATTTTTGAATTTGTAATTGCTATGTGGAGGTATTAATTGGTTTTATTAGAGGTTGTATTGTTAGAGCTTGTAGTTCATAGAGGTTTTATTAGGGTTGCATATCCTTGGGAAGAGTTTGTTTTCTTGTCGAATTCTATTTATTAGTGATGATTTATATCTTAGTGGGAAATATATCAATTTTTTTTTGAAAGGGGAATGTTCATTCAATTAAAGACGTGAAATGTCATGATACAAAGCATCAAGTGCTGGTAGGGGAGAGTCCTCCATCCAGTACACATCCTCATCTAAAGTATTTCTAGCCTATTGGGCCAAAGCATGTGCTACTCGATTCCCACCCCTCCTAATACAGTAAACACTAACCCATTGCAAACCCCGCATCAAATGTCGAATATCATCCACAACATTACCAAATGGTGAAGTGTTTTCCAAAGAAGAAGAGATGGCATGAATAACATTAATTTTTTCCCCTTCAATTATCATCCTCGAAAATCCAGCTTCCACTGCAAATTCTATGGCTCTTTGGCAAGCAAGACATTCTGCTTCATCACTTGTGTGCACCATTGGACCACTAGCAGTCATAGCAGCCATTACCTCTCCTTCTTCATTTTGAATAATTGCTTTGTAGCCTGTTCTATCTGAATCCGAAAATACAACTACATCAAAATTCAGTTTGTACTCCCCTGTTGGTGGTGGTTGCCATGTATCTCCGTTTGGTTGCAGCGTCAACTGTGCATCTAACCGAGTTTGCGCAATTTTGAATTCTGCAATATACTCCTCAGCCCAGTTAGTCAAGCTACTTGGTACCTTCATTTTTCCTCCATGCAGCAAGCAATTACACTGGTTCCAAACTATCCACACTTGGGTCCAAAATAACTCAAGCTCATCTTTAGTAAGGCGCTCCAAAAACTCCTCCATCAAGTGCATCATGTCAGTCTGGCCGTGTCTAGCTTTCTGCAACTTTTGAGAACTTCTATCCCAAACATCTTGGACCACTACATAATCCCAAAGTGCATGAATGGTGGACTCCGTTTCCCTTGTACAGACTGAGCATTTATCCTCAGTAATCACCTTTCTTCTGGTCAGATTCGCTGTAGTTGGGAGGATCTCCTGGCAAGCTCTCCAAGCAAATACTTTTATTTTGTTTGGGAGCTGAAGCTTCCATATTGCAGTCCAAACATTTTTTGCAACACATTCCCTTGATGTTCCACCCCGGTTCGCATCAGTTAAGAGCCTCTTAGCCACATGATATGCAGACTTAATAGTGAACAGATCCCTTGAATTATGCAGCCAAAAAACAGAGTCAGGAACATTTCTTCGACTCAATGGAATTTGGCATATCGCTTCAACTTCATCCCTATGAAATATAGCCATGATATCCTCATATTTCCATATGTTTAGCTTCGGATTAATAAGATCCACCACCATCAACTCATCCCAATTTTCTTGAACCGAATTAAGGACTTTGTGAATGTTCAAATAACGTGTAAAACACTATTAACGTTTAGACCCCCAATTTACAAATTACCAATTCAAGCTTAATATCAAATAATGTACGTGCGGAAAATGAACATAAGCTTATAACAAAATTGATAAATAATCTAAACCAAATAAAATCACATCCACAGCAGAAATTAAATGGCAAAGATTAAGGGAAGAGAGATACAAACACAAGGACAACACAATGATGTGTTATCGAAGATGAAACCGAAGCCCTCGGCATAAAACCTCTCTGCCTCCCTCCAAGCGGTCAATAATCCACTAAAGAATGAAGTTGTGATACATGAACAGCAAAAGACCCTCCAAGCCTAATCTACCCAGTGTACCTAATCCTTCAAAGCTTCTTACTCCAACGAGGTTGCGTCGAACCTTTGTCTTCTTTAGCTTACCGGATTTCACTATAACCCATAGCATTAACTAGTAACCATTGGTCCCTTCCTAACTGCTTCCCAAAGCACCAAATAATCTTCTCACATATTTGGGTATGGTGAGAAAAGGATTTGGGTAAGAACCTCTTAAGAATGTAACAATGGAGAATGTGAAAGTAGAGGAATTTGAATAGTCTCTATGTAAAGATTGTGGATGAATCAATCTTGTTTTTCTCTAGGGTTTCTCTCTCAAAATTCTCTAAGGGTCTATATATATAGTGGTGAGTGTTCGGAATGTGAAGAGTCATTTTTCCAAAACAAGACTAGCTGGCAACTTGGCTGAGCCGCGAGTTCAAGTCGCAAGGTAACTGAACGGCCAGTCTAGACTTTTTGTCCTGTAGTGCTCCAACTAGCATAATGCTTCAGCTTCTCCGCATGCTTGGCACATGAGCATCTTTTGGCGGCTTGCAAGCCGCGAGCTACCCACGAGATCCAGTCGCGAGTCTCTGCTTGACTGCACAATCTTGCGCATTTCTTCACACTCTCTCACACACTACCCTTACATGAATGCCACCTAAATACAGGGTTACTAAATGCTACAGTACAAGAAAATTTGGCACGAAATAAAGCCAACAGAATGGTTGATTAAATTCAACCTTACACTTTGTTTGTTGGGAAATTAGGCGGCCACTTGTCCGTCAATGCATTGATTGAGTGTCCATTACCAACCCTCTAACAATGACCAGATTGAAGAATTGATTGTGCTGCCATCAAGCTCCTCCACACATATGAGCAATTAGGGGATTCTTTAACCTCTAGGAATGATGATCTCGGAAAGTATGTTGCCTTACAGCATTGATAGAGTAGCGAATTGTTGCCTTGAACCATCCTCTGACCTTGCTTGGCCAACATTGCCAAATTAAAAGCTCTCAAATCTCAAAACCCCATTCCACCCTCTTTCTTTGAAGCCGTTAGCTTATCCCAACTCTTCCAATGAATTTTTCGTTCATTGCCAATTTGACCCCACCAAAATTTTGCACACAACACATCCAATTCATTGCACAATTTCAGAGGGACTTGAAATACACTCATGGTGTATATGGGTATGGACTGTGCCACAACCTTAATGAGGATTTCCTTGCCAGCCCTAGAAAACAACATGCCCTTCCATCCTTGGAGCTTCCAAATTTTGTCCTTCAAGTATGAGAAGGTGTTATACTTAGCCCGGCCAATCAGAGTTGGTAGGCCGAGATAGTTTACAAATTGATCAACCTCCATTACTCCCAAAATCTCCAAAATCTGGCCTTTTTGCCTTTCCGATGTATTACTACTAAAATAAGCTCAAGACTTTTCCAAATTGAAATATATCAATTTCAAATGCATATTTAGGAAATGTATGATTTGTAATAATCCATAAAGTTTATATATATATATATATATAAACTTTTCGATTAATATTGGAGAGATTTTAGTATAGTAATAATTCAAAGTACAGTTATAATTTGTTAATAAATTAAAGAAACATAAATAAGGATTTTCTTAAATTGAATTTAGCCTGTTTATATACAACTTCATTTTCAAGTTGCTTTTATGTGAGTTTGTTATTGATAATGGAGGTAGTGTACTTTAACTATGTTAGAATTGTTAGGACATATGTGTTTCACATGTTAGGAACATATATCACTATTTTATGTAATTGCCTAATCCTTTGACAAAACGTACTTTACTTATAATTGGATAGATCTAGGATGTGTTTAATGCTTCAAGAAAATTTGTTTCAAGTTCAAGTATTAAAGCCATGCAAGTCTGTCCAAGAATCAAGTGTGAAAAGTGCTGTTCATTAAAGCCCGACACTAGCTCAACAGCTATCATCTATTGAGATTTAAAGAGAGTTTTTTCAACCCGAGGCTCAACAGCTAGCGCTCGACAGATACCCTATCTGTCGAGGTTTATGAAGTTCAATTTTCCAAGACTATTTTTCATCCAATTAGTGATTATATGTTTGGGTTTTCTTTTCTCATAACCCTAGACATATATAAGGATTATTTTAAGGGCCGTCAAAGGTGACACAAGTTGAACAAGTGTTGAGCAAAGTTTTGTTCAAGCTTCATCTTTCTTGTGAAGAAGCTGCTGTGTTTGTACACCGTAGGTTTTGTGACCAAGCAACTACTTGATCTTCATCATGTGATGAACTGAAGAACTTTGCAGCCAACGACTTTCTCTAGTTGGCGATTGAAGTCGCGTACTAGGATCCGTGCAATTGTTTAGTCATGTACTAGGAGCCGTGCATTGAACATGAGAGATTGTCACTACAGAACAAGTTCAATTGGGTATTGGGGTTGGTATAAGGTACTGGGATTCCTTTACTTGGAACCGCTTGTTGTGATAATAGTGAATTCTCGGGAGTGGTGACCTTAAAATCACCCGGTGAGGGTTTTGCCGTGTAGGTTTTTCCCATTCGTAAACAAATCACCATGTCAATTTATTTTCTGTTGCATACTTAGTTTAATTGGTGATATGTTTGTGCTACCACGCTCATTGCTTGTAATTGAAACTAATTAATTCACTTGGCTAATTAATTGGTTAATTCATCACAAGGGGTTAATATGTTTTTGGCCTATCAAGAATAATCAAGGTGATATACTCTATACGAATCAGCTAGAACTGGAAGTAATCAAATTTACATGAGAACTGAAATTCAAAAGCAAACATAAAAATTGAGATTTAGTTTAACAAGTGATTACAAGCCTCAAGTGCTAAGTAAAGAATAGCAGTAGACATCTTTCTTCCACACAAAAGAGATATGCATTGCAAGTTGAACAGAAATAAAAGTGAGGTTTCAGCTTTCGTATAGGAAAGCAATAAGGAGCAAAGATAAAGCGAGATAGTTTGTCAAGCGGCACCAAGAGACTTGTCTAACAAATTGAAGAAAAAGTAAAAGAGATATATCATTGATAGCGGAATAATCAAAGAACAAGATAAAGCGAAGAAAGAAAGAACGAAAGAATGAACGCCAAGTGACAAACCCTCAGACCAACAGAAAGCTCACCTACAAGCAAAGAGATTTTTTGTGTTGCAATTTGAAGAAAAAGTAAATGCATAATAGCGCTCACCGTCTTGTACTTAATAAGAACCTAAAGCTAGGCAAGAAATCCAAATGTCAAGTAAAGAATATTTTGCCAGACATCTAGGCCCCGTTTGGTTTGTCATTTCAAACAACATTTTTTAGTTTTTAAACAGCATTTCACGCATTTCAATACACTTTTTCACCCACACGTATTTCAAAAAATAATAAACAACAATTTTCAAACTACTCTACCAAACACCCCCCTAATCTTTGCACAAATATAAACTTAATTGCTTGCTTGCAAATTGAGAAAGGGTGGGATTCAGTATGAAAAGCAATAAATTAAAGGCGAAAATGCATTTTTGGTCTCTACATTTTCGACCAATTTCCATTTTGGTCCTTACATTTTAGACGCACCTACCTTAGTCCCTGAAAATCGAAAACTATTGCTATTTTGGTCTCTGTCATCATATTAGTAATGGATGAAGTATACGCAGCAAACAGGGCATATTGTTGGCATGTTAGATGCTGGCATGTTAGAACCCCTTTCTCTCTCTCTTATGTATGTGTTTGTTTCTTATAAACAAAAAAAAAATGCCAAATCAAATCAACATATAAAATTTTTATTTGACATATAAACAAAAAAATAAAAATAAAAAGTTATTTGACATATAAACAAAATTTTATTTGAGATATAAAAATGCCAAATCAGCATATAAATTATTAAAAAAATAAAAATTTTAATTTCTTAATTTTAATTTAAACAAAAATTTTTATTTTTTTTTATTAAAATTGAAAATTTTCTCAATTCTCAGATTTTCTTGCTTTTTTTTTTTTTTTGGTTAACCAAACACAAAAATACAAAAGGTTTAGTTGTAAGCTGGACCTTCCTCGAATCTCAGATCAATTTCTCTTATCCTCTCTCTGAGCTATTCTACGGCCACCATGAGCCACCACGACGGTGGTTTTTCTTCGAACCTCTATCTCTACCTCTCAATCTCACTCTCTCTAATCCTTCGATACCCGTGAATCGGCAAGGTCTCTATGGCCAAACCTTAAGCTTCTCCATGACAACCTCAACCTCATCTTACTGATTCAGTTTCTCCAACTCTCTCTCAGCGCCCTTCTTTGTTCTTGGCTTCGAGTTCAAATGGCGTTTAGTTATTGGTAATGCATTGACAAATTTGTGAATATGAGTATGTGGGTATGAATTTTTGTTGAGGTCAAAGAGATCAAACCGAGTTTAGGAGAAAGGAAGTGAGAGCAGAAGACGAAGAGAAGCCATCATTAGTGGTGGTCGTGGCATGTAGCAACAAGAGAATAGGTTCCCATAGAGGTCAAAATGGGTTGCTAAGTCTGTTCAAATCTAGGTATCTGGGTCTATTTGAAACTTGTGTGAATGGGTATTTGGGTTTGTTTGAAACTTTTGTGACTGAGTTTGTTCAGATCTGGGTATCCTTGCTCATGTTTGGATTTGTTAAATTTGTGCTTTTGTTTTGTTTTTTTTTTTTTTTTTTTTTTTTTTTTGAAGAGAATGTGGAGTTGTTTGTTTTTATGAGTTTTTTTTGTGTGTTTGTTTCCCAAGAAAATTCTGGTTTATGGGTTTGCTAAAGATTGGTGGTTACTGTGTTTATGGGTTTATTTCTTGGATTTGGAAAAACATGAAGAACTAGTTCTTATGTTCTTATGAAAAAAATTATGAAAGTAACAATTTTTTTTTTTAATTAAATTAGATTTTAGGTTTTTTTTTTTTTAAATTGATTTATTTTTTTGTTTAAATTTTATGACATGGATTTAAAAAAAAAAATGCTGATGTGTCATTTAAAAATGTCAAATAAAATTTATTTTATTTTATTAGCCACATCAATATCTAACATGCCAACAATGCACTCCATTTGCCACATATCTTTTCCTTTATTGAGATGATGGCAGGGACCAAAATAGGAACAATTTTCAATTTCAAGGACTATGTAGATGCATCTAAAAAGTAGGGACCAAAAAGAGAATTGGCCCAAAATGTAAGGACCAAAGGTGCATTTTCTCCTAAATTAAAAGATAAAACCAGAAGAATATATAGAATAGAAAGCATGATAGGATTCAATCCACATCCAATTAGTAGACATGGCAAAATGGGTTTGGGTCCACTGACCTGACCTGAATTTGAAGAAAAATACCGAGTCAAACCTAAATTTTCTATTTTTTTTTTTACTTGAATAAAAACGAGTTGATGCGTGACCCAGCCCATTTTTGTAACATATATTTGAAACAATAAAATATGTATGATAAACATTCATTAGTGTAAAAAGAGTGAAGCCAAAGTATATCAATGAAATTGACATAAATTAAAGATGCTCAGGCCTATTTTTAACAGTCCATAGCAAAAATAAATAGCTTTTCAAAATGAAATATGATATTTTTTGAAGTGTATATTGCTTAACAATAATATGATATTCATAAATGAGACTATGTATAAATAAATAAACAATCAAACTTTGATATATATTCCCAATTAAATAGAGTACTAACCACAATGCATCCAAAATTAACTGAAGTAATAGTATTTTAAAAGATATTAGAATATGAAGTTTGTTTCAAGATTGTAAATTGTTATATTGTTTTTATTCTTTGTAAAATTACGTTTCCAATAGCACATTTGTAATTTTGTTTTATTTTTTGATGTTGATATGTGTAGAAGTGAAACTTGTGTGTTTGTTGTAATTAGATTTTCAAACAATAGACTAAACTCCTGTGTTTGTTTATTTTGTTTTGGTTAGCAATGTTAGGATTTGTATAATTTTGTAATTATTGAACAAATATCAATCTGTTGAGTTGAGCTCTTTCTTAATATTGGCGGTGAATTCAAAGTAATGCATTTTCCACCAAGTAATTTATTGCATGACTTACCAAGTGGCAAATACATGTTTTTTAATAAAAAAATTTAAGAGAAAAATATGGGCTGTCTCGACCCTACCCGTAACCTAATTTAAAGATCCATTTCCAACCTGCTTAAAATGATTTTTTTTTTTTAATTTTATTATCTGAACCCTATTGACCCGTCCCACAAATTTTCCCACATCTACCAATTAGTGTGGAGTGAAAAAGTTGTGGTGTAGATTAATGTTTACCTTTACATTTCACTTACAAAACGATCATTAGATGAACTGGTATTTTTTTAGAATATTCATGTATGAATGATCTTTTGAATCTACAATGGGATAGGGTCTGAAATCCATCTAAGAAATTGAGAAAACCTAATTGCTTAAAGGCTACAATATCCTAAATAGTAAAAGAAAACCTAAAGCAATTAGGAAAATGGCCATATAACCCTGATTCGTGCTCATCACAAAAGCAGGTGGCAAAATAGTAAATTTTACAAAAAATTGCAAAAATGAGATAATAAAAGAATTAAAAACTATTGTCTCTAAGAGATGTTTAGAACAAACAGAACCTTATTCGGACATTTAAATTGAAAGTTATAAGGAACATAAATATTACTAAAATGCAAAAATGTATAATTTAGGGGCTTTCGGTCATTTGGGGAAGGGGAGGGGGGGGGGGGGGCAACAGGTTTGCTCTTAGCCCTATTTCCTTACATGTCACCAATTTTCCCGCAAATTTTTGTTGTCGTAGATGATTTCTTCTACTACATGTGAGGGAGATAATAACTTGTGGAGACTCCAATTGAGTAGTTATTATCTATATTTATATTACTATTAAAAGGCTTCCAAGCCAACTTCTAAGTAGTTTAAGCCATGGACTCCAAGCAGGGACGGACCTAGGATTTCAAGCTGGGGCGGGGGGGCTGGAGTTAAGCGATTTTTTTTTTTTTTCAAATACACATCCATATAGTATTAAAAAACTATATATCAACCAAGACAAATACACAAAAATCAATGTTTCTTAATATATTAAGGTACAATCAATTACCAACAAAAACAAAAGACACGAAACACTATTGTTTCTTAATACAATTATTTATGAAAAGGGAACTTGACGCTCTTTTAAATCGTCAAAATCTAAACTAAATATCAAAGCTATATCCTTTTCAATGTATAAATTTAGTATTTTTCACTTCTTTTCAATTTATAAATTTATCTTATTTAGCATTATGAGTTAACAAAAGGCACAAGTGAATCACTATTATTTTCTTAAATTTAAGTGACAATTTACTATATTATATGATTTTTTTTCTTTTGCCTTTGGTCTTTGTATCTTTGCTTTTTTATCTCTTTGTCTTTGTCTTGTCTCCATATTTCTGACCCTCACCCAGTCCCACTACCAACACTATGAATTTATTATGCACTGCCACAAAAACTTTTCCTAACTTTACCATCTTTTTATCACTTGTCCCTATTATTATATTCCAGGCAAATGATAATTGGAGTTCAAGACTTTTTGTTAGCTCATACGGGCAAATCGTGCTCCATGAAAACGTGATTAGAACAGCATTTAATTATTGGAGATGGATACCAAAGAAGCAGAGAGAATAGTCATAGCTAAACCAGTTGCTTCAAGGCCTACTTGTTCCACTTTCAGGTCTTTCTCAGAACTTCTCGCAGGTGCCATTAATGCCTCACCCTCTAATGTATGTTCAGAAACTGCAGTTGCTGCCATTAGACCAAAGACAGTGAGGTTCAAGCCAATGGTGAATCATGGTCCAGCTGGGTTGGTTTCTTCCCAGGTGACCTTCTAGTTCTTCTAAATATCCTTCTTCATTTGATTCTTCTTGTCTAAAGATCTTTATATGGCTGATAATTTCAGGCTGAGATCTCTGGAACAGCTGTTTGTAATTCATCTGATAAGGTTTTGAAACTTGATAGCAAATCAACTGTGGTATACAAACCTTTGGCAAAGCTTGCATCAAAGAGAACTGTGTCTCTTTTGGCAAATATGGTCAGTTGCTAAAATCTATGAGCATACCTCTTTCATTTCTGGTATATATGGCATCGTAATGGCAGTTCATGTTGTTTTGTTGTTATTTTACTTTTTGTTCTATCATCCTAACCTGTGCAATACATATACAGCAGAGATAAAATTGAACTTGGATAATTGTGTACTTCGAAAGTTTAAGATTTTATTTTTTATTTTTTTTGGGACCAGGGAAACTTCAACACTAGTCTTCAACAACCCCAACCATCAGTTGATGCCTCTGTCCAACATCCAAACCAAGAAAAACACAATTTCAGACCCCGACTTAGCACAAATCTTCATCAGAACAATCCATCATATGTTGAAACAAATCGGACAGTAGGGCCCTCAAAGATAGCATCACAGAACCTGGAGGAGGATGCAAAAGCTTTGCCACCCACGGCTAATGGTGATCGACCTTCTTATGATGGATATAATTGGAGGAAATATGGTCAAAAGCAAGTCAAAGGAAGTGAGTACCCAAGAAGTTATTATAAGTGCACACACCCAAATTGTCCCGTGAAGAAGAAGGTTGAGAGATCGTTGGACGGTCAGATTGCAGAGATTGTCTACAAGGGTGAGCACAGCCATTCAAAGCCTCAGCCTCCTAAGCGCAACTCATCAGGGACACAAGCACTTGCAATTGTATCTGATGGGCTGGTCAAGATACCAACACTCCATTGTGGGCTAATCACAACAATGAAGGGAATGAAAGTTCTGAAGGTAGAGTAGAAAATCAGAATGAAGTAGGATTATCTGCACCTTCGACTTATCCGGGCAAAGCTATAGTGCCTTTTGATCCTGTTTCAACTGGAACAATTAATGCTGGTGGTGGAACTCCTGATAATTCCTGCGGTCTTAGTGGAGAATGTGAAGAAGGGAGCAGAGCAATTGAGCCAGAGGATGATGAACCCAGAAGCAAAAGAAGGTATGATTAGGTGAACATTAATAGCAGCCTAAAATGAAACCAATAACAGGTATATGAAAATAGTGACCCTATCTGAGCTGGTGTGTTCGACTCAAGTATTGGTGTTAGAGCTTGATATACATTGTTGACCCACTTTGTGACACCTTAAACTTTTGGGACTGATGGTTTTCTAATATATGCTAAGGAATTTAAATTTAGGAATATGTTCCAAAAACTTCAGCCTTTTGTTATAATCAAAAGCTCACTACTTATCAAAGAAATAGTATAAGTTTATCTTATGTCAAATTTATGCTTGCCTTTTTTCTTTCTTCCTATGTATTTTCCCCTACTGTCCTTGCACAATCAGCGAGCTCTCTTATTTTCAGCGCACATCATTAACATTTTCCTCTTTCCAGTTGAATGCAACAGTTTTTGCTGAACTGTGCTCTTTGCTTCAGGAAAAGTGAGAATCAATCCAACGAAGCTGGCATACCAGGGGAAGGTGTACAAGAACCCCGCATTGTGGTGCAAAACTCCACAGATACCGAAATTACGACTGATGGCTTTCGCTGGAGGAAATATGGACAGAAAGTTGTCAAGGGAAATCCATATCCCAGGTTAAGATTCAATTACTCTTTGGATATGATATAATCTTTTCCTTTTCAGATCCAACGTCTAATGTGGCATTTTAAGATTCAGAAACTAGGAACAAAAATTTGTGGCCCTTTCAACAATGCTTTATCTTGTCCATGTAACTGTCATCAATAGGCACACCTCCCACCCTCTGTAAATGAAAATTTTGAGATATCATGATGTTCACTATTAAACATAGGTTCTGTGAAAAAGTGAGCTTTGAAATTAAGCTCCAACATTATGCCTGTGGCAAGTATGTTCACAGACTAGAGTTTGTATTGCATCTATCATCTTGTGGCATAGGTGTTAGTATTGGACGATACACGATACATATTGGATATGTATCGTATCGAACCAATAATATATTGTATGCTCATGAATCATACAATATAGAGATGCATATCATAGGAATTGGATGTATTAGACGACGTATAGACATCAAACATGTAGATTAAGATTGGGTTTTTGCTAATATTTCAGTTTTTGACTTGAGTCCAACAAGTTTTTGGACTTGTTTTTGACACAAATATATTGGGCTACACGGTTGAGTCCAATGAAATATCATGTCCATGATTTTCTCTCTCTCTCTCTCTCTCTCTCCCTTTTTACAAAAATTAGACAACACACTTGAATTTGGTTTTTATATATATTTGATTTATTTAGTTAGTTTTGTTAAATATTATTAGATAAGTGATGATTATATTAGTTATTAGTTAAATATGTTGTTGTTGAATGTGTTCCAAGTTTCTAATAAACTAGTAGTGGACTTACGAATGCATTGAAATATATAATTATTTAATGTGATATAATTTATAATTTATTCTCTAAAATTTGTTGAATATAGTATATCGAGATTAGCCTTTTTAAGAAGTAGATTCACTTAACCCAAAAGGATTAAAAAAAAGGGAGAGGCTTGTGTCCAGTGGCTAGTTCTACTGGACACGCTAAGATACGGACACATGTCCAAAACTAAACACCTGTCTGCATCTCAATGTGTCTAGTGGAACTAGCCAGTTCCACTAGACACAACCCCAACCCAAAAAAAATATTAAATAGTTAGCCAAAGCCATAAGTGGGAGAGATAGGACTTATGATGGGGATTTAAGAAACACAATACCAAAACACCAAAATGCATCAACCCAATGTATAGCTTTTTATTTTTTATTTATTTTTTTTTTTAATTTTAAATTTTAAATTTTTATTTTTTATTTTTATAATAAGTGTATATAGCTTTTTTTTTTAATGGGGTCCCAGTGTATAGCTTAAAAAAAAAAAAAAAACACTCAGCAACTCAAAGCAAAGCTGCAAGAAAGAATAAATACCCACCAAATGAGAGAGAGAGAGAGTAATCACTTAAAGTTGGCAAGAATATGGACTGAATAAGATGGGAAGGGTTGGAAACAGTTGGCTGATGTGGTACAAAGAGAGTAGCAAAATTAATAGCTAATCATCTACTCCATATTATTATATATTGTTTTGTTTATGCATAGCTATAACTTTTTATAAATTTTATTAAGTGTGCATCTTACAATACATGATTAAAAAAAAAAATAAAAAAAAAAAAAACTCTTCTATAGGATTCATGTTTTGACAACTATGCTACTATATTTCTTTCAATAGAATAGTCCCTTTAAACATCATTTAATCTGTCTTGCAGAAGTTATTATAGATGTACTAGTCTCAAGTGCAATGTGCGCAAACATGTGGAAAGAGCATCAGATGATCCAAGAGCTTTTATCACCACATATGAGGGAAAACATAACCATGAAATGCCAGTCAAGAACACAAATCCAGTGGCCTCCGAAACAGATTCACTGCCCCCTAAAAGTAAAGACAAGCGATGATGAATTGACGCCATGGATTGAAAACTTCATCAATCCATCTTTTGATCAGTCAGATAGAGTTCAGAGTTCAAGGGCAACAGAAGCCAAACGGCTAAAGCAATCTGCAATGGTAGATCATTTTTCCTGTGAATCTCATGTTCTTGATGAAGACAGCTTCCTTTTTTCTTTTATTTTTTTATTTTTTTTTTTTGTCTTCTCCTTTTTGTGGGTAAGAAAAAGTATTAGTCGGTGACATAAGTTGACTCTAAACCTGAGTTACCATTTCACCTTTATCTGACTCAGTTAAGCTTCTTAGTAATTCTTTATCTTTTAATTGTTTCCCACTCCATATAATAATAAGTAGACTTGTATATCCTGTGTGATCTGTATATGCACTTCAGTTTCTTTTAATGTTCTTGAATTCTTGTTACAACCTCCATAATTTTTGATACTGCAGAAACCATTTGTGCGTTTTTGCTGATATAGACCCTATGTGCTTATTACACGTGAACGTGTTTAACCTTGAATTTTCTGAGACATCTGCTAGTTTTCATTATTTGAATGTATATCAGCATATAGTAATTATTATAATCATCTAGTTTGTATAAAGCTAGACTGATTTCATCTCTCCTTTTGCTTTCAAATGTGAGAAAACTAATTTTACTCTTTCTGCTCGTAAAAACAAGCCCAAATCTTTGGTACACAATCAAAAGATTTAGTCAGCATAGCTTATCTGACAATTTCCTTAGCTAAAAGGCTATGCATACGTGCATTTTCTGCATGGATTCATTTGAATGCACGTGATCCTAGGTGAACTGACCTGTAGTGAACAAGTAGAGTAAACTAGGGCGCTTGAGAGAACCCTCATAAGAACTATCTTGTAAACAATTAAATACGTTCGTATCATGAGGGGAAACAATAAACTTGTTAGAATCTAGAAAGAGTAATCATAATGAAATAAACGCAATAGAGCTTCAAAGCCTGTACTTATTGAAAAAGAATATCCAAGGATGTTGTGCCTCTCTCCTGTTTTCTAATCACAACCTTATCTTGTATAACCTGGTATTTTCAACATTCTATTATATTAAGAATGGTTCAGTGATTTTCACTCAAAGATGCACCATTAGTAACCATGTTTTTTGGGTGGAAAAAAATAATAAAGAAAAGTGAGATTATTGCACACTGGAATGAATGAGTCTATGAATTTGATTAAAGCTGCGTGGTCTTTACGCCCATGTTTTTACTGTATCATTACATGTGATCACGTATAAATAAAGTTAGATAGTCTCACTGTTTCAGAACAAAAAACAAATATCTTCAAACTTAAATGAGGGTCCGGGTTTTATATGAAGGAAATACGTTTATAAAAGACTGAAAAAGTTGTAGAACCGCCCACACGGTTTGACAAATGTGGTGTTTATAATGATTGCCATGTTGCTAAAATTTGAAAATGGGGAACATGAACCCCATTTTGTCATGAATCATGATATCAGGGATATAGAAATTTTTGAATGAAACAGGTGGAGGAACCATCTTGGCGGGTCCAATTAGAGCTAGCCGTTTTGTCACCAAACAGTCACCTCTAAATATCAATTAATGGAAACTATAATCTAATTAATGGAAACTATATTCTAATTGCTTGCAAAACATCTCTATACTGCACTATAGTCCGAGTCTCTTATATCTATATAATTTGCATCTTCTTCTTCTATCTGCCCTTGATTGTATCATGATTATTAGTATAATAATGTGTTCTATCCCCATACTCATAAGTCATAACTACTTCGTATATATTCCTCTATTATGATATTAACACCACTTAGCTGTAAGAGATTTTGTCACAGATTTGAGATTACAACTAGTCTCATTATTTAAATGCTCATTTCATAGAAAAGCGCATGATTTTTTTAATTATAATTTGATAGTAAAAAAAGATGGATTTTTAAACCTTATATGCCTTAATTGAGAACTCCCAAAAGTTTCAAATAAACTAAAAAGCTTTTGACAAAAAATGCATAATCATTACAATTTACAAAGACCCTTTTTTTTTTTTCTTTTTTCAATTAATGTGAAAGAAAGTCATCCACCTTATAAGTAAGGCTAGAGATACAAACTATTTCACAAAAAAATTTATAACTTGCTAATGTGGTAAGTGATTATTGGTAAATGAAAAAGTGATGTTAATGGTTAGCTTAAATGAAAACTAATAAGAAGTTGGCCATAACATCAATTTGTAAAAATGTTGTAAAATAATTTGTGTGTGTAGTATTTATTACTCTCCACCTAACATGTCGTATCTCTTACTAAAAGGTAAATGAGATAAGTTACATTCTACTAGAGGCAGCTCTAAAAATTTCTTCCAGGGGGGTCATGAAGAAATTTAAATTAAACAAAATCTAATAAAAAGATAAATTCATATATTGACAATAACAAAAAAAAAAAAAAAAAAAAAAAAAAAACAAAAACAAAAACAAAAACCAAATATATGAAGTCTTACAATTTTCTTCTATGAATTTTTTATTTATTTTGAAATCGTTGCATGATAATCTCATTATCAATGCTACAAGTTACATCTTTTTCAAAATTTTAGTTAAATACAATTTTTCTTGGATTTTTTTTTTTTTTGATTTGTAAAGGCTCAATATATTGTTAAAAGGAATAAAGTTTGAGGACAAAATTTGACTACAAACTTAATTGTAGCTTAAAACTATAATTTTCACTAAACAAATTAACATTGCTACATATTTTGAAAAATCTAACCATTAAATTGTAAGTTCTTTATGTTCTTAAAACGCATGTTAAATTTTATATCAATCAGATGTTATTTACTATTTGGTCCATAAACTTATTTTCTGCGTATAATTTTAGACTACAAAAATTCGAAATTTAAAAATTTGATTGATGACATAAGCTATTGATCTTTGATTTTCTCGAAATTTTGCAAGTATGAAGGATATAAGAAAAAAATGTAATCTAATTGTGGATTTGTCAAAATTCGTATTCATAAAAAAAAAAAAAAGACAAAGTTTAGCTACTGTAGGGTTGGTTTTTGTGGCCCAAGCCTAAAGACAATTTGTAAGGACTCAATTTGAATTGAGTGTTGGGTTTTCAGCCCAACAAGCCCAAACAATACATTTATAGAGAGTGGGCTGACAGGCTTAGGTGCTGGCCGTTGATCACCATGCCCAAACTTATCTTTAAAAATGGCTAAGTGTTTTCTTACAAATGAGGGAATGCTCCTCGGCCACAGGCCGAGGAGGCCTTTCTCCCCCTCCCCCCCTTTTGGCTTTACTAGCTCTTCTTTTATAGTTTTTATCTTCCTATCTTTTGCTTCCATCTGTTGATTGTCTATTCGCCTTCTTTCTGGTCGTCCATCCCATCAGAGGCTTTATCGATACTCAAGTGGCTCACTCTGACCAACGTTATCCTGCCAAGGGGTTACCTCTCCATTAATGCGGCCAGGAGGGTTAGTTGAGTGCATTAAATGCGAGAGTGACAGCTTACTTTGGGGTTAGCCACTCCCTGAAATCACTCTTGTCAGGCCGAGGACAAGGTATCCTCGGCGTGGATTCAAGAGAATAGGCTTCCCCCCTTCTCCTCAGAAATAGCTTGCGCTCCTCGGCATGGGCCTTGGGCCTGCTATATGATGGACCGAGGCTATCAGGCCCACGGACCCCACAATAGCCCCTCAAAACTCTGCTGCACGTTCCCTCGAACGGGGAGGAGGGTTTTGATGCATGCAGCACATGGACGAATGGCCTCACTTTATTATACTGAGCTGCGGCTTCTTGATGCCCGATGCGCGAGCTTTCGAGAATTAACTTCCCACATTAGAATTTGCGACCAGTACCTTTCAGAACATGATCCTGCCTATGAAGCATTTGAAAATTAAGAGTATATACCTGTTGACTTGCCCTGGTTTCATCATTTCGCACTACATTATTGAATGCATATATTTGAACTTGGTTCGACTGGTACTTAGCTAGAGTATCGTCATACCTCTGTAAGTTTTCTTTTTCTAATGACCCCAAATTTCCTTGATTTCACTCTTCTTTTTCTTTTTTAGAGCTTTTAATCTTGGAAGAAAGGTTTTGGTCCGAGGAGAGGGAACAAATTCACCTTATCATGCCGGATGTAACTACAATAACACTGCGAACGAGACCGTACCAATCCCAGAGCAGGGGGGGTCGTAATTCCAATAGGGGTGAAGAGAGTGGAGGTACTTAAATACCTGAGACGGTGCCTGGTTACCTCAGCATTTCGCGTTACCCCATCATATGCATAAGTGTAACTTGGTTGGACGCGGATTACCTGAGGGAAAATCGTGCAGGTACCACCGTGTGAAGTTTGTTTTCTTCACACCTGAAATTATTAGATTGAAGATCTTACTTAGGGTTGTCTTTTAGTGCTTGTAATCTAAGGGGTTGCGAAGATTCCTCATAGTGTCTATAAAGCACGAGTTTCTGGTGTGAGTAGAGGGAAATGGGCGTGTATACAAAAACATTAGGGGCCGTTCTATTTGTATACTCCGGTGAATGCGGATACGGAAGATTCACTTTTTTAGAGATACACGCCTTTGACGTCATTTCCACCTGTCAAAAGAGGATAGGAGACCGTCAGAGGTCGAGAAAGAATCTGAAAATTCAGACTGTACGGACGTATGAGCATCTCCTCGGATGGTATACGTGTTCGTCTCCAGGCATCCCCCATTGGCGTGGGCTTCCGACTGAAGGCTTCATCTCCTCGGATGAAGAATGTTCCTCTTTTAGGGCCTTGGGCCGAATAAGCTGGGCTGGGTTTTTCTCCCCCCACAATTGGTATTAGTATTTTTTTTCCTTAAATTGTACTCCCTCCATCCCATTTTTTTTGTCCTCTATTCCATTTTGAGATGTCCCAAAATATTATCCTATTTCTAAAAATAAAAGTCATTAATTTACTAATGTTCCTATTATACCCCTATTAATTTACTAATTCAATTTTTTAATAAATTTTTTTATGGGTAGTTTTGGAAACTTATACATTTTTAAAATGTAGACAAGACAATAAATGATGTTCCCTTAAAAAGTTTAACTTTTCAAACAGGACAAAAAAATTGGGACGGAGGGAGTAACTATTATCAAATCTCAAGCTCTTGGCTATCACAATATCTCAGTACATGTGATAAATTTTATTACTTTACAAGTGATAGATTTTATTGGTTTGGTATATAAATTAGGGAAGTTATCAATAGTTTGCCCGTGCATCGCAAGGGTTTGCGACTAGTTTAGTATAAACCATTTGCTTCACGGGAATTAATTATTGCATATTTAGTGTATATTGTTTATATGCATCACTTATTTTATGTGTTAATTGTAAATGTAAGGACTCAATTTGAATTGAGTGTTGGGTTTTCAGCCCAACAAGCCCAAACAATACATTTATAGAGAGTGGGCTGACAGGCTTAGGTGCTGGCCGTTGATCACCATGCCCAAACTTATTTTTAAAAATGGCTAAGTGTTTTCTTACAAATGAGGGAATGCTCCTCGGCCTGTGGCCGAGGAGGCCTTTTTTTCCCCCTCCCTCTTTTTGGCTTTACTAGCTCTTCTTTTATAATTTTTATCTTCCTATCTTTTGCTTCCATCTGTTGATTGTCTATTCGCCTTTTTTCTGGTCGTCCATCCCATCAGAGGTTTTATCGATACTCAAGTGGCTCACTCTGACCAACGTTATCCTGCCAAGGGGTTACCTCTCCATTAATGCGGCCAGGAGGGTTAGTTGAGTGCATTAAATGCGAGAGTGACAGCTTACTTTGGGGTTAGCCACTCCCTGAAATCACTCTTGTCAGGCCGAGGACAAGGTATCCTCGGCTTGAAGCTTGGTGATCAAAAGAAAGGCAAGAAGGTCATCCAGCAGCCCCAGGCCCAAGCATGGCTGCCTGCTGCCATGCTCCATGACCAGCCCTAATGGATAACGCGTCAATACGAGAGTCTCAAGGAGACGAGGGGGCTCTCGTAGCCGAGGCCCTAGAGAATCTCTTCTTCTTCCCATTGACATGGCTGAGTTGGAGAAAATGAGTGGGGTAGAGGTTGTCTTCGACCTTAAGAAATATCTAGGCATGGTAGGTCCTTTGGCAACCATTCTTTTACTAGAAATTTTTGTTGCTTAGTACTTTTCTTTCTCTTTTAAAGCTGCTTGTTTTTGCTGGCAGGCTATCCAGGCCTTTTTAGGTTGGGCGAAGAGGTTGGCGACCATAGTCACGCCTTGGCGCAAGAGCGCGATAAGTTCCTAGAAGCGGCTAAAACTCTTAAGAGATCTGAGGCCGACCTGAAAAAGGCGACCGAGGATCTGGCAGAAATGGCGAAGGCCAGGGATACTGCTGTTTCTGACCTAGCCGTGGTCAGGAAGCAAGCTGAGGATCAAACTGTCCACTTGCAAGAGGTTGAAAGTCAATTACAGAAGGCCAAAGAGGACATTTCCTACATGAAGGGAAGTTTGACCAAAGCAATCCACGACAAAGGTGTTGCCGAGTATGCCAGGGACGAGGCTGTGAGAGCCAGAGACAAGGCAATTTTTGCAAAAACAGACGCTGAGCGCTCTGTGGACGAGGCAAAAGAAGAGGCTTTCACCGAAGGGTGGCTAAGACTGAAGCCACCCTTCGGCTCAAGTTCCTGCTGTGTGCAGGCATTATTGCTCTCAAACTTGGCATGAAGCCCTCAACCAAGCAGGGATTGATGCCTCGTCTGATCTTAGAAGGGAAGATAGGGTATCTTACCCTACTGCCATTCGCGAGGTTACGCCTGTTGCTCCTGAGGAGGAGTTTTCCTTACCATCGGTTGAATCAGTAGACAAAGACTGCCGAGGATGCTCCGTTAATTGATCAACCATCCGGGGAAGTCGAACCCCGGATAGCGTTGGGGGAAGTTGTAACCGAGGGTCAGGAAAGACCCAAGACGTGGCCAGTCCTCCGACGGACTTTTAGAGATCTAGCTGTTGAGCTTTGGCCCTAGCTTTTTGATTTACCTACTGAGTTGAAGGAACTAGTATACGGCCTAGGATAGCTTTGTTTATTTTTTCCTTTGATACTATCTCGTTTCCTGCCTTAGTGGCATTGTAAGGGAGTCGTGTACTTTCTTTTTGAATCGAATACTTGAGATTTTGCTTTCATTTAATGATACTTTATTTTGTTTGTTTTGCTATTGTATTCTACTCAATATTTGTATTCCATTCTAGAGTTGGCATCATGGGACCATCTGTTATCATCCAAATATAAACCGAAGGGTTGTATTATCGCCTGACATTGAGTAACGCTTTGGCTTTTCTCAGAGCAGTTATTTTCTTCATGGGTTCGAGTCCGAAGACCATATACTACCCTGGTAATGCATAATACTTATTTAGTTTTCTATAGGTTTGGTCCGAGGACCATGCAATACGTCAGTTCTGTCCACTGTTTCTATTTTTTTGTAAATATTAGATATAATCGATGTGTGCAATTTACCATAGGTTTGGGTCCGAGGACCATGCAATACCTTGGTTCTGTCTACCACTTCAATTTTTCGTAAGTATTGGATATAATCGGTGTGTGTAGTTTCACCAT
Source organism: Quercus suber (assembly GCF_002906115.3). NCBI lineage: Eukaryota > Viridiplantae > Streptophyta > Magnoliopsida > Fagales > Fagaceae > Quercus > Quercus suber. The sequence goes on from NW_027070266.1 coordinate 46,563, forward strand.
AGGTTTGGGTCCGAGGACCATGTAATACCTTGGCTCTGTCTACCACTTCATTTTTCGTAAGTTTGGATATAATCTGGTGTTTCACCATATTTCGGTCAAGCTCTGTCTACACTTCAATTTCGAGATGATAATCGGTGTGTGTAGTTTCACCATAGGTTGGGTCCGAGGACCATGCAATACCTTGGCTCTGTCTACCACTTCAATTTTCCTAGTTCAATTATTTGTCTGTCATCATATGGTGTGGTAGTTTACCATAGGTTTGGGTCCGAGGACCATGCATACCTTGGCTCTGTCTACCACTTCATTTTCGTAAGTATTGGATATAATCGGTGTGTGTAGTTTCACCATAGGTTTGGGTCCGAGGACCATGTAATACCTTGGCTCTGTCTACCACTTCAATTTTCGTAAGTATTGGATATAATCGGTGTGTGTAGTTTCACCATAGGTTTGGGTCCGAGGACCATGCAATACCTTGGTTCTGTCTACCACTTCAATTTTTCCTGTAAGTATCTAGTTTTACCATAGGTTTGGGTCCGAGGACCATGCAATACCTTGGTTCTGTCTAGTACCCAGATATAATGGTGTGTGTAGTTTTACCATAGGTTTGGGTCCGAGGACCATGCAATACCTTGGCTCTGTCTACCACTTCAATTTTGTGATTAGGGATTTGCCCTTAGATCGCTTTACTGGAGATGATTACTCTTTGCGTCAGATTAGGATCTTTACACGTGGCATTGATCTCATCTCTAACTCGAGGCCCCATCTTTTTCATTTATGAAGCGCCCTTTGTCTGTTCGTATTCCGCGCTTGAGGCTCCGGTGCACGAAACGCGCCTTCATTACTGTCCTTGTAAATTGACACGAGTCCAACCGTCCGTGGTCTCCTTGGAAATTGGCGATTTCATTACTGACCCCGCTGATAATGCCCTCCTCGAACTCTGCATGAATTAACTCTCACCAAACTTCCATCCCCTATATAAAGTAAGGGGACGGTTCCCCCACTACCCATGAACCTCTCAACACAAACAGAGCAAAATACTTTCCTGCAACTTTCCGCTCCCTTTTAACAACCCCGCCGGAATTGTCACCGGGTCTGATAAAAACCGGCATGGCCGCAGCCCCCACTGGGCTTTCGGTGCGGCGGAGCCTAGGCGTAACCCTGATGGTGCCCTTCGAGGTATCCCAGAGGGATGTTGTTAGAGAACCTAAGGTCCTTCCCCGGAGCACACCTCCGACGAGGAAGACGTGCGAATTCACCTCATGGGCGGTGCTCGAGTGTTGCCGTCTCCAACGGCCAACACTTGAGAGGAACGGAGAGAATCGAGGGAACATCATGGGGGAGGGTCCCCCGAGCCCCTGCGTCTGCTCCTCTCTTTGTTCCAGCTCTGCCCAGCCGAGGAGGGAGTGGTTGGGGGCCTGAGGGCATGATTGTCCTTCACCTCCTCCACCATGTGTCAAGCTCTCCCATTCTCTTGGTGCCAAATAAAAGCACGAGTTGACACTTCCTCCGGCCAGTTTTCCCTTGGGGCGGCTTCACCTGGGCCTCTGATTGTAGGAGTAGCTAGGAATAGCAGGTGGCTATTAGCTTGTAAATTTACTTGTAACACAGGCCTACCTGAGCCTCTGATTGTAATATGTAATTTTTCTACGTTTGAATTAATAATATCAAGATCTTTTGTTTTTCTCTTTCGTTTTGTTTTTTTTTTTTTTTTTTTTTTTTTTTTTTTTTTTTTTTTTTTTTTACAATAAATACTTAAAATTTAGAACTCTTATCTTATTCAATCTGCTGTAAAACAAATACTTAGAACTTGGAACGTTACCTTTTTCAATCTACCGTAAAACAAACACTTAAAACTTAGAACCTTATCTTATTCAATCTACTGTAAAACAAACACTTAGAACTTAGAACCTTATCTTATTCAATCTACTGTAAAACAAATACTTATAACTTGGAACGTTATCTTTTTCAATCTACCGTAAAACAAACACTTAGAACTTAGAACCTTATTTTATTCAATCTACTGTAAAACAAATACTTAGAACTTGGAACGTTTACCTGGTGCACCGGCCAGCACCCTAATCCTCCCCACAGACGGCGCCAATTGTAAGGACTCAATTTGAATTGAGTGTTGGGTTTTCAGCCCAACAAGCCCAAACAATACATTTATAGAGAGTGGGCTGACAGGCTTAGGTGCTAGCCGTTGATCACCATGCCCAAACTTATTTTTAAAAATGGCTAAGTGTTTTCTTACAAATGAGGGAATGCTCCTCGGCCTGTGGCCGAGGAGGCCTTTTTTTCCCCCTCCCTCTTTTTGGCTTTACTAGCTCTTCTTTTATAGTTTTTATCTTCCTATCTTTTGCTTCCATCTGTTGATTGTCTATTCGCCTTTTTTCTGGTCGTCCATCCCATCAGAGGCTTTATCGATACTCAAGTGGCTTACTCTGACCAACGTTATCCTGCCAAGGGGTTACCTCTCCATTAATGCGGTCAGGAGGGTTAGTTGAGTGCATTAAATGCGAGAGTGACAGCTTACTTTGGGGTTAGCCACTCCCTGAAATCACTCTTGTCAGGCCGAAGACAAGGTATCCTCGGCGTGGATTCATGAGAATAGGCTTCCCCCCTTCTCCTCAGAAATAGCTTGCGCTTCTCGGCATGGGCCTTGGGCCTGCTATATGATGGACCGAGGCTATCAGGCCTACGGACCCCACAGTAAACATTTTCCAAAAAAAATGTAGATAACACTCCTGAAATTATAGACACTTCATGTACAAAGTGTTCTGTTAGAGATATATATTAGACATATTAGCCCAATGTAATAGGCCCAAGTCCATTCCTGCTTGTACTAATAGTCTAAGGTTTAGTCGCCTATATATACTTATGTTAGGGTTCGTTGTAACACAGGTTTTGTACTACACTTTTATACAATAAAGATGTAGCCCTTAAGGGATTCCTCCGTGGATGTAGGCCGTCAAGGCTGAACCATGTAACTCTTGTGTTCTCAGTGTTCCTATTCTATACTTCATCTTCCGCATCCACTCTGGCATACACAACATGGTATAACACATTGCGTTTGATAATATTGTCCATTTAACATGGTATCAGAGCTAATATTTAACATGTTCATTAACAAATGTGTAATCCCTTACTTCACATGTGGGACTGTAATTGAAATCTCTTTTCTTTTCTTTTTTTAAGCTGTCCTTGGCTCCTTAACTTAGTTTTTCATCATTCTCCATCAATAATCACTAATTTCATCTCTGCGTAAAAGACAATGAATCAATTTGGGTAATTACGTTACTACCTAGCTACATGGAATTTCACCTTTTTTTGGGGAGTAATTAAAGGGAGTCTTGACTCTTAACTGAGTATAATGAATAGTGGGTTCGGTTCGGATGTCACTTTCAATTTATACAAGTCTATTACTATGAGTTCTTTTGTGTTTTGTTTTTTTTTTGTTTTTACATTCACTTTTAGATACTTAAGTTGATTAAGGATATATATATATATATAAAAGAAAGAATCATAACTAATGTGAAAATAAAAAGAGGCATCATAAGTGAGTTTTTTATCATTATAGATATGCATCAAAGATTAACATTAAATTCATATATCTTTGCACTAGTAATGGATGAACTGACTAAGTTAGATTCAAGAGAACGAGCATAAGTTATGTGATAGATTGATTGAACTGACAATGCTTCTAAGATTATATATTTTATCACATATTTTTTCATAACTTACATATATGTCAATTTATGATTGGTGTTTGGTGAAATTCATGCCATCAATAACCTCAAGTCAGTCTAATCTAGTCATCTAAATAGAGCAAAAGTATTCGTATGCAAGATTATTTTGGGACTATAATGACACTCTCATTAGTGGGTCAATCCAAGATGGCCTACAGCCGAGGTGCCCATCAAACTCACAAGTGATAATTTGTGCTTAGCATTATTTTGTTGATTGGAGTGAAATGTAATTGTCTTTATCCCTTCCATAATATTTAATAGTACTATTCTCATGGCTTTTCTTCCCCTTGACAAACGGTGTCTCTACCCATAAATAAATTAATTAGAATAGGTTGAAGGGCAATGAAGTGATGAACCAAAAGTGGTCCAATATATACCAACCCTTTCTTCGTGATCATCTTCCAACAACTTTACATTTAGCAAAAAAAAAAAAAAAAAAAATCTTCCAACAACATTACACTAAAATAAACGAAAGAACAAAATGATAGACCACCTAATCTCTTTTATATGTAAGCCCATGTGAAACTAAAAAAGTTCCAAGCAGACAAGCACTAATTGGCTGTTAAAGTAGAAATTTTATTCTATAATATTCCACTCCCAACTCTATACTAGTTTCTTAGTACTATTCGATTATAAAAAAAAAAAAAAAAAATGTTTCTTAGTACTATTCACTGAGTCCTTTACCTTACAAACTAAATAGCCAAGTACTACTCTTTCTCTACCATTTTTCCATTTTTCTTGTTTTTCAAACAATAAGCCAATACTTCAGCAATTTGGCTAAAACCAAAGTACTTATACTTATTAGTATTACTGAAAATTGTAAAATACTAAAACAAAACTAAAAACCCAGAAAAAAAAAAGTACTAGAGAGAGAAAAAGTTTGCCTCTCATATGATTTGGAGGGAAAAAAAAAATTCCCCAACCTACTAGGATTAATAAAATCATCTCTTACTTTTTAGTTTCATGATTTTTTTAACAAATAACGTGACTTTTTAAATAGTATATGTAGATTGTTTTATTAATCATTATGTAATAAATTGAAGAAAATTATTTTAAAATTGGTTTAAAAAAAAAATAATATAAATTAGTTTCGGACCTGCACGTGTCAAGCAGAGAGCATAAAGATGCAAACAGACCACATTTCACGGTCTGTAGTCTGCACTAAGCACTATGCAGTGCAGGCGAGAAACACGATTGTCGTTTCTGAGGTTTCTCTCTCTACTTTGATTATTTCTATTTCTAAAAGTCTATATATATTTTTCCAATATATTGGAGGCCAACGTGATTGTGAGTTGTGACATCTAATCTATTATATTCCACAGTACCACTTCCTTTTTTTTAAAGTTATCTCTATCTAACCCAATAATCATACTCACAAAACATAACGTTCAGAAATGATAAAAAGTCACATTCACATTTCTGACTCGCAGTGCGAGTTTTCTGCCAACTTGAGCATAAAAACAGAGCACTCTGTTTTCTTATCCTAAAAGAAAGGAAGGAAAGAACTTTGAGGTAATTCTGTGTGGCCATGGCAGCTCGCAGACTCTCCTCCTTGCTTTCTCGCTCTCTTGCTGCTTCTTCTTCATCTGGGTCTGCTTCTCTGCTTTCCTCTCTAGGTGATAATGATGATGAATGATGCCTTTTCTGTAATTTTGTTGCCTTTTTCTCTGTCTTTTTGGTTTCACTTGCTTTTTATGTTTCTTTACATGGCTGATGATTATAACATCTTTGTATCTTCATGACTTGTGTTTGGTGTCAAAATTTTTCTTATACTTATTTTCATTTGTATAGAAGATAGGTTAGAAAGCTAAAAACTTTATTGTGTGAGAGAAAACAAGATAAAATTTTTTTGAATCTGAATAATTCTTTTTTTGCTTTTTGAAAAGTCTTTTTCACTGTATAAGGACTGAGAAAAAGGAATTGTGTATAACTTTTGAGTAAGCCTGGCTTGGTTGGGGTTTTGACGATGAACAAGATCAATAAAGGCCTAGAGTCAACAAGTCATGGTTTTTGAGAGATGGGGTTCCTTCTTATTTGGAAAGTTTATCTAGAATGATAGAGGAAACTCATTTTCTATTTGGTGAATATAACAAGGGAACGTGAATTTGGTGCCTATTGGAAATAAACAGTTACCAAAATTCTACTCCACCACTACATGCAATATTTAAGCCTTTTCCCTAGTTTTTCATTTTTTTTTTTTCATTTTTTTTTTTTTAAGTTTTGATTCTTACATCTTTTACCAAACTTGTATGATGAAGTTATTTACAAAATTTGACTCTCAGGGAGAAGTTCTGGCTGTGGGAAAAGCATCCACAGGTTTAGCACAGCAGCAGCTGAGGAATTAATCATTCCACCTGTTCAGATAAATTACACTCAGAATCTGATTAATGGGCAATTTGTAGATGCTGTATCAGGTAATTGTTATTATTTTTCTTTGAAAAAGACTAATAGTTTACTTTCCTTCTTTGTTTTTTCATGGGGTACTTTTACTAATTGGTATTTTACAATATTTCTGTGACTGATGATTCCTGATGGAGCTAATCTTGGACATTCTATTGGTCGCAGGAAAAACATTTCCAACATATGACCCTCGTACTGGGGAAGTGATTGCTCATGTTGCTGAAGGTGATGCAGAAGATATCAACCTTGCTGTAGCCGCTGCCCGCAAGGCATTTGATGAGGGACCATGGCCAAGGATGACCGCTTATGTAAGAAGAATACGTCTCTGGTTTTGTTTTGCTATTCAATTAGTATGTGGGTGATTCCTAAATGTATACAAATTTTATGAAAACATTTGCAAACCATATATGGATTTCAGGAAAGATCAAGGATATTGTTGCGCTTTGCCGATTTGGTTGAGAAACACAATGATGAGCTTGCTGCTCTAGAGACATGGAACAATGGGAAGCCTTATGAACAGGCAGCCAAATCTGAATTACCACTGCTGATACGACTATTTCACTACTATGCTGGTCAGACTACTAAAGCTAATTCTATATTTTTGCTTTTATTTCAGAGTGCATTGTGTTTTATCTAATCATTTTTTTTATAAATTATTCAGGCTGGGCAGATAAAATCCATGGACTAACAGTTCCAGCTGATGGAGATTATCATGTGCAAACATTGCATGAACCAATTGGAGTTGCAGGACAAATCATTCCCTGGAACTTTCCTCTTGTCATGTTTGCTTGGAAAGTTGGGCCTGCTCTAGCATGTGGTAATACTATTGTCCTAAAGACAGCAGAGCAAACACCATTAACCGCACTCTTTGTAGCAAAGCTATTCCATGAGGTAGGCTTGTTGATTGTTTACACATTATTTTTCTTTGCTTTGTTTGCTCAAGAATGATCTTGTAATTTATTCTGCATCCTTTGTGACAGGCCGGTCTTCCTCCAGGTGTTCTAAATATAGTTTCTGGCTATGGTCCGACTGCTGGTGCAGCACTTGCCAGCCATATGGACGTGGATAAGGTATATGGGGATCACTATTATTCAGGCTACATAAATTTATAGCTGATGAATCAGTTATATAGAGAGCAACTTAACCTGTTCCTTAAAATCATTTTTCTATCCCTGCCAATATTCATTGAACTTTTACTGTTAGTCATAATAAAATTATATTTCACATTGCCACACAGAGTCTGAGTCTGTGAGGATTCTGGCCAGCATATAATTCGTATCACTTGTCATGGCCTTAAAACCACTGATCTGGGAAAACTTAACCTTTTTTTCTTTTGGACAATTGCACCACTTGTTTTGAGACTATTACCAATGCCTTTGCAGCTAGCTTTCACAGGATCAACTGATACTGGAAAGATTGTACTTGAATTGGCTGCAAGAAGCAATCTTAAGCCAGTAACACTAGAGCTAGGAGGGAAATCACCATTCATAGTATGTGAGGATGCTGATGTTGATAAGGCTGTGGAGCTTGCTCACTTTGCTCTATTCTTTAATCAGGTTTGTTCAAGTGGTTTTCCACAGCTGGATTTGTAAGATGTAGATGCTTTATTTGATAGATGAATGCAATATTGTCTCCAGGGGCAATGCTGCTGTGCTGGTTCTCGTACATATGTACATGAACGTGTACATGATGAGTTCATAGAGAAAGCAAAGGCACGTGCTGTGAGGCGTGTTGTTGGTGATCCCTTCAAGAAGGGTGTGGAACAAGGTCCTCAGGTACGTACATGAGGATGAAATGGTTGTCACATTCTTATTAATTCCAAAAATTCTGGTTTATCTATCTTTGGCTGTCCTTGGCAGTTTAAATTATACCTCTAGTAAATTTCTCCAGTTCCTGATTCAGAGTTTGACGTGGGAATAATACCAATGGCTTTCAATAATACAGCAGCCTTCTCTATTTTGTTTTGGCTCAATGGGATTGTGAATATAACAAAACCTAAGGACTTTTTAATTCAACTGAACATAAAAATCCATGGGAGTAATACATTTTTCAAAGGTGTTGAGACTATGTTCTATTTCATCTTAGTCATGTAATGTCTAACAAATCAAGTGATGCTGTTTCTGGACCTTATGAAAATCCCAGATTGACTCAGAGCAATTTGAGAAAGTCCTTAGATACATAAGATCTGGAATCAAAAGCAATGCCACCCTTGAATGTGGAGGTGACAGATTTGGCTCCAAAGGCTACTTCATTCAGCCCACTGTCTTCTCAAATGTTCAGGTACTAATAATTCCTCTCCAATAATTTCTCTATATGCATGAAATACCAAATGATGTAACATGAATTTGATATTTTCGTCAATCAGGATGATATGTTGATAGCACAGGATGAGATCTTTGGCCCAGTGCAATCTATCTTCAAATTCAAGTGAGTCTTAAACTTCCTGCAGTCTGCTAAAATTGTCACGAACACTTACATCTTTTCCATATTCTAAGTTGTTGCTATGGAAGAAACATATGTCCTACCTGCAATGTTATTTGGTCAACAGTAAAAAAAAAAAAAAAGAACAAACAAAGGGCTACATTTAAAACACCATGAAAAAGAAAACTGAAAACTGGTCTCTTTATGTACATGCCAGCAAAAAAGAATAATGTACTTACTTGTGTTCATAGTTAAAAGTCTCCTCCAAATTTTGTACTCTCTACCAGGGATCTTGATGAAGTAATAAGAAGGGCGAATGCAACACGCTATGGTCTAGCTGCAGGAGTTTTTACTAAAAACTTGGACACTGCCAACACCTTGACCCGAGCTCTAAGAGCTGGAACTGTATGGGTTAATTGCTTCGATGTGTTCGATGCGGCGATTCCTTTTGGTGGGTACAAGATGAGCGGTATAGGCAGGGAGAAGGGAATCTACAGCCTTAATAACTACTTGCAAGTCAAGGCTGTTATTACTCCTTTGAAGAAGGCGGCATGGTTGTAAGTGTCTTAGTTCCGCCTTATTGTAATAATCTCATTTATCCTAAATAAAGGAGAGCATACACAGGCCGGCTTGTAAAAATGCGAAGAAAGTATCAATTTCCCCTAGAAATCTTGCTTGTTTGTACTTGACTGCCCCAATGTTGCTGTTGCATCTTTGTCAAATCCTGGTGTTCAGTTGCCTTGAGTTGCTGCTTGACATTTTGAGTGGTGATGATGATGATGATGTTATTTTGTGCTATCTTTCTCATGTGAATGGTGTTGCACCTCTTTCTACCGAGTGTGAAATTTATCATGTGGTTTATCTTTAACCTGACTGCAGTTATGGCTAACATTTTCTGAAGCAAATGCCATTGACTCATTGATGTCAGGCTTAAGACATTTGTTAATCTTGCTGTCCAGTAAAAATAGTACACAAGGGTTGTTTACAGTTCAAAATGGAAAATAAAGTACGCCTTGTTGGTGCAGGATCTCTCCATTTTACTTAAAATTGAGAAAGTGCATTTCAAGGTTAAGATTTTATTTCTTAGATCTTATTATGTATAGAATTTCACGAACTCCCAAGAAGTGACTGAGTTGAATTTCCAACGGTGGAAAAACAAAGAAAGTATAATTTTCCTCTTCCCCTCATCCTCCCCAACCAAAAGTTCATGCGAACACATCATAATATTGAAGTCTCTAGTTTTTGTTTATAAGCTTGGTCCATAATACTTAATTAATAAATATATAAATTTATGAACACATCATAAGTACTATATTTCTATGCAAGGATTTTAGTATAAATAAAATAACCATAAAAAAGAGAAAATAATATGTTAAAATCTAAAAACTTAAAGTTATATAAAGGGCCTGTTTGAATTAGCTGTTTCAAAATGCGCGTTTTAAAAACTAGCATTTTTAAAACGTGCATTTTGAAAACTCCATTTTAAAAACCACAGATAAGTATTTGGTAAAAATATGAAAATATGCGTTTTCTATTTTTAAAGTCATATTAAGCGTTTGGATAAATTGTTTTAAAAATAGTTATTTTGAGTGTAAATTTCAAAAAATGACTTAACTATTTTTTGAAGGTTATATTGTCATTTTTCGAGTGATCAGTGTTATTTTATTATTGAAAATATGTAATTAAGCTTAAATATTACATTAATAATGACAACAATAATAATGTTTTCGTTGTTGAAATTCATGGAGAGAAGTTTATCAAATTTAAAATATTAAAAATAACTCATCAAGAAAAAAGATATTAAACTAATTAGGAAAATAATAATATTAAAATGTTAATTGCCAACAATATCAATACTAGACAATTCATTATAATAATAATAAAAAGTTCTTATCCAAAAAATTAAAAACCAAAACACCAAAACATAAATAATAAAAATATTTTTTACAACCCGCAAATAGATCGAGCTATTTTGACACGAACAAATTTCATCTCTCATCTTGTATATTTTCAATGTTTGCCTGTTTGCTGGTACCTTCTCCACTACTATTGCTTCTTGGTCTGTCCAAGCCATGTTCATCTCAATTGAATCCCTCATCTTCCCTAATAAAATTATGCAAAACACAATTAGCATTTATAATGTTTCTTTGGTGCTTAATATCATAAGGTGGAATTTGCTTCAAAATTTTCCATTTATTCTTCCGCACTCCAAAAGTTCGCTCAATTGCACTTCTAAGTGATGAGTGAACATAATTAAACCTCTCTTCTATGTGATTCCCTTGACTAGCTCATTGAAAATTTGAAAAATGATACCTCTGTCCCTTATAAGGTGGCAAATATCATTTCCTTAAGGGGTATCCAGCATCAACTAAATAATATTTTCCTAGTAAAAGAAAAAAAATGTAAGATGTACATAAATAATATCATTCATACATATTTAATACATAAAAATTTTATATACCTGGTGGTGGTTTTGGAAAGTTGATAGATTGTTGACGGATAGCATCTAAGAAAATACGTGTATCATATGTTGCACCCTCCCATCCAGCCATAAAAATGTGAAAAGTAAATTAAAATCGCATGCTACCATCACATTAAAAGATGTCACACCCTTTCTATTATAATATGAAGTTTTCTTGTCGTCTCCAACAACTTGGATATGTGTACCGTCAATGACACCAATGTAGTCCTAAAATAAAATATAAAATTTAGATACTTAGAAAATAATCCTAACAAATATTAGAAACAAATTAGAATATATGAAATGAATACCTGAAAGTGTGGCATGTACAAGTGTATGTCTTGGAACTACACTAAATGTAGGGTCAGAAGGCTTGAGGATATCCATTGACATTATGTTAAGGTGTTTTACAACTCTATGAAAATGTCTATGTATAGTCTCACCAAAATGTTGAAATCTTTCTTGAACCATCCTTTAACTAGCTCCTTGTCCGAGTGTTATTAAACATATACCTACTGACTCGTCAAGCCTAATATGCCTTGTGTGCTGAAGCCCATATGTATGTTGTAAAACATTACACAATTGAAGGAAAACATGTGGCTTCATTCTAAACATTTCGTAACATTTTGTTTCATTACCCGTCAAACAATCCATCAACCATGTAGCCAGTTTGTTTAGAATCTCTACAAGGTTGTTTATCAACATATTTCATATAATATGTCACTGCAACATGACATCCAGCAACAGCAAGATCATATAATTCCTCATCATCATATTCATCGTTGTCCACATCATAAGAATGATCTTCATCACTATTATCAATATAATCATTATAATCCATAGGAATATCACCTAAAATACTATAGCAATAAATTAAATAAATGACAATAAAGAAAATAAGTAAACATTTAAATGATAGGTGCTATAGTGTGACAGTGTGGTTATTTATAGATATTTGTAAAGGAATGCATGAGTGAATATTTGTAGATATTTGTAAATAGGCATTGTGACAATTGTAGGCTTGATATTTGTAGCTATTTGTAAGAGTGTGCATAGGTGGTTCATATATTGCTGCAAGGGCGTGTGTGTAGGTGTGACAGCTGTGTGTGTAAGGGTGTGCAAGGGAGTGTGTGTGTGTGTGTGCACAGGTGGTCCGTATATTGTTGGACTGGACTGTACTGCAGAATGAATTGTATTGCTATTGACATGACAAAAACTTTTGCTTTTTTGTTATTACGCCTAAACAAACGGGCTCAAAATATGAAAAAGTAACAAACAATCATTAAGGCTTTTTACCTTATTTGCTTACATACAATTTTTTTAGAGACTCACTTTTTCATCCCTTTTATAAACCCATAATTTGACTACTATATTAGACATCATGACTAACTAGCAAGCTTCAAATTGCAATGATTTTCTCTCCATATTTTCCACATTGAAAGGCAGGCCCATTATGTTAAACTTGGAGATATGGATCTACAAGAGCTAGAGATGTGCTATTAACTGAGCCCTGTGTGACCTTTCCTTTATGTGGTTGTGGTTGTGGTTGTTGGCATTCAGATTCAGTATTCACCCCGAGTGAATTTATAAAGAAATCAAGGCGACAAGCTTGTTAAAACAAGAATGGGATTCAATGTACAAATCAATGGCCTAGACAAAACCCCAGCTCATATCCAGTCAGAGAACATGGAAGGGTGTTGCTGATGCACCCGACGCTCTCATATAGGACCTTGTCAGAGAGAGAGAGAGAGAGAGAGAGAGAGAGAGACACTGATTACTTAGTCTATGTCAAGATAATTGTACCATCCTCACGACTCATGAGTGAGTGTGGTGCAGCAGTGTGAAACTCTCCATAAGACCCATCATTTCGAACTAAGTACCAAGAAGTCTTTTAGTTCGAGTAAACATGCAAGTCGGTGAGTACATATAGAACCTTGTATTATCCATATATAATTGTTGATAATTGTACTATCAATAAGTACACACACAATTTTTCCCTAAAAAAAAATTGCACAAATAATTTAGCACCTATTTAGTTGGCAAATTATTAATGGTAAATAACAAAATAATGTTAGTAGTAAGCCTAAAAATCAGTAAAAACTTGTCAACTAAACTGTTATGGAAAAAGTTCTAAATATTGTTGTGTATCATTGCTCCTGTACTATACTAGAAGCCCTTGAAGTTTTGGTATTTTTGTTATAGTAAGATTGTATTGAAACTAGAAAAGGAGAAGCAAAAAAGAGAGATAGAGTATTAGGGTTACATGATTTGATTTAACGATCTATATCCACAAAGAAAGCCTTTAACACATAGTTATTAAACCCAACCAGGCCCAACAGGTCAAACTAGTAACCCATTGAATTGGTACTTAAGTCGATATGGTTGTTTAATAGGACTACTTACGCAATTGAATCGGTAACACCTGATAAAACCTAGAGGGTTTTTTGTGACTTGTGCAACCTAGACAAGTTGTTTCTAAACAAGACATAATGAAAATAGAAATTTTATAATGAGATTGATTTTACGTTGGACTTTTTAATAAAGATATATAGAGCTTCAAGTTTTAGCTTAGATCATAATCCATGGGATTTGAGTACAGCTAGTGAGATATGTAATATGAATAGAATGAGACTTTAAATTATCAGATATACTTCTGTTCCTAGACTTTTAAAACATTTAATGTTATAGGATTTTATTTAGTAAAGAATTAACTGTCATTCTATGACATCCTATTAATTTATGTTTTCTAGTGTTGTTGCTTTTGGAATCTTGATTTTGAATTATATAGGTGGCTAGTTTTTAAGATTTAATTTTAATTAGTTATTTACTTATTTCCATTTTTCAATTTGCATATTTATTTTATTAGTTCTCAAACTTATTTTTTTAATTTTTTTTATCTTTTATTTTCTCTTGTGGTTCAACCAATAATCTAATGACCCAGCTCCTAGATCGGGTTAAAATCTGATCCAAGTTTAATAACTATGCCTTGATATATGACTACATTTTTTTTTTTTAATATAAGCTCAGGTGTATTTACAATGAACCCTAATATGGTATATATAAAGACTATTGAGGCTAAAGTTAGGTGTACATGAGCTTACAAAATAATTGGGCCTCTTGGCCATTACATATTGTGGGGGGTGAAAACCCAGAGCTACTTAATGGGTTCAGGACACCCTGTTAAGGACTATTATACTTCTGAGGAGCAATAGGTGGTTGGGACGGCCCATCTGAAGGCAGGAAGCCCAGAAGCAAAGGGGGAGTACCGTCCGAAGAGGTCACTACTGGTCCGAGGATGTCCTACTCCTCAGCCACAAATAGCCTTGATCAAACAAACGTGTGGAAGGTCTGAATAATCTTCATAACAATCCCAATGATAAAGATAAGATCTGGGTGGATCCAGAGATGATCAGAACTAAAAAATATCTAAAGGAAAAACTGCTACCACCGTATTTAATGCACTGTAACATCTTTTCTGGCCGCATTTATGTGGAGAAGACCCCTGAACAGTATAACCTCGGCTACCGCCACTTACAAAGAATTAAAGTAGACACATGTCGTGACATGCACTTGAGTAGATACGCAGATGAAGAACAGGTGGACGATGGAGATGATAGGAGAGGATACTATATAAAAAAGAGGGGTCCCTGATAATGGGGGACGGAAGGGAGAGAGAAAAAGGAAGAGAAAAACTTTACTGTAACTCTAAATGTTGTAATCACTGTTCACTTAATAAAACATCTCTTCGGACATACATTCATGGAGTCGTTCAAGCATTAGTTCATGTTATCATCACTGCAAGTAACCTAGCCAACCATTGTTTACTTCATAATCAGCCTAGCTCTTTCGCCCACTCTTTACAAATTTATTGTCTTGGGTTCGCTGGGCTTTCAACCCATATCTTTTGGGCTTGGGCTACAAAAACGGACCCTACACACATAATTAACTAAATAACCCAATATCTATAACAGTTAAAATAGTAAGACAATGATTAAGTTCTTACTTCTTTTTTTGATTCAATTGAGTTCTGACCTTAACTGGTATGGTTCTTGGCTTTTTACATGCCAACCAGAGCAATGATTGGAAGCTCCTCTCACGGTAAGTGGCTAAAAATCATTTGGATGCACTTAATATATTTACATTTCTTTTTAAGATAGATAGATAATAGGAGAGAAGAAATGAGATTTAAACTATAGACACGACACACTATAAAAGATTCCATTACTACTAGATTATCAGTTGAAGTTAGTGGCGGCGCCATGTTGGGTTCAGGGTGTTCCCGGGAACACCCTAACCTAAAAAAAAAAATTATAAAAAAATTAACAAAGCAAGCCCCCCCCCCAAAAAAAAAAAAAAAGATTAGCTCGATACAATTTGAGTTATAATGCAAAATTTTTGAGTAGGGTATATATATATATATATATATATATATTTAAAATCAATTTAAAATTAAAGTTTTGTACTTATGTTTTATTATCATTTACTGATTTACTTTTCAATTCATAAAATGATTAATCGACTTAAAACAAGAATAATAGAATCTAGTTTATCATAGCCACTACTGTGACTTCAATTAGTAGTAGAATTACCCAACACAACCAACTGATCTAAAGAAAGACTTTAAGTCTTTAACACATAAGTCGATAAATTAACACCAACTACACCGATATCAATTTATATAGAAGGGAAAAATCTATTGCACATAGTGTGTTTTACACACTGCAAAAATACATTGAAAACATGACGTTAAGTTACGTTTTCAAAGTTGAAAGCATTAGTATATTGAACAGTGTGTATTGCACACATTATGTGTAATAAATATAGCTCTATATAGAAAGTTTAATGTAATGATCTAGTTTCTCAGCAAAAGAAAAAAATTTCATGATCTAGTTGTAAAATTTAAAAAGTAAAAGAGTTTTAATTTGTGAGAGAGAGAGAGAGAGAGAGAGAGTTTATGAAGCCTGGAATCTCTCAGTAGATCATAGATTCATAGTGTAACGAATTAATTTCTCTCAAACAGTGAATTGGCTGCACTGTCGATGAACCTGTAGCAGAACTTGGGTGGTAGGTGCGAGAAGGCAAAAAGTATTGAGACAAAGTAAGCCAATATCCCATTCATAATAAACTATATTATTAATTTGTCAGTCAAATCATAGTGATGTACGAAAAACGAGCGCGTTATATTTGTCAAAAAATAATTGGTCCACGTTAACAAATGTGTTCCATCTCATTAGTCAGCATCATGCTTTGTTTAGCTGAAGAATCACCAGCATTTTTTGAAGGATTAAGGGTCACATATAAGAACGATTTGTCAAAGTTCCAGCTTTGAATGAGCAATTAGATTTAGATATGCATGGGTGGTTGTAGTTAGCTTTAACCGATAATGTCTTTAATAGTTAAATAAAAGATGTGAGGTACATGCGAGGTTCAGTCTCTGTTTACATTAGAAATCAATTAGTGTCTTGGTATGATGATAAATAGTACAGTTATCAGAAACAAATCTTATAAGTTTGAAACTTTTAAAAAAAAGATTTAGATATGCATGAAATAAGAACCCAAATGACTTTACTCCATATAAACGTAACACAACCACATGATTTGTACAATTTTCACTAAAATTTATGTAATAGGTTTATGTTTAGTCTTATTTTCCCACCATGCTTGGATGAATGGTTGTTTCTTATAAGGATTGTTTTTTTTCGTTATGTCTATGATTGCGAAGTGATTATGATTTGTGAGATTAATTAGTATTTGCAGCTTAGTTGTCAATTGTTCATATCTAGTTGTAAATTAATGATTTTGTAAAAAAGAAAATAATATTTTATAAGAATAACGTTGAGTACTATCATACACATATTAAAAGAAAAATTGAAACTACAATCCACCAACCCTTTAATGTCACGTACCATACATAAAGTCCTAATCATGAACCGGCATGCTTAACATCACCATCTTCCACCGACCATAGATAGCTAATTTATACATGCCTTCGTTCTAGCTGAGTAAGTTTTATGCAAGACATCAGAGTTGCCCATTAGTTTTTCCTAATATATATTCAATTCACTACTTTCAATAACATTTTCAAATTCCTATAAAAAAAATAATTTTAGTTATTTCAAATAATGGAAAGATTTTTTTTTTTTTTTGGGGTTCAAAATGATAGAATTTCAATCTATAGCATTCGCTTCATAATATTAACTAGTTTTGATGTAGGTGGTGTTCAAACCTGGAATCTCATATTCAAGAGACAAGAAACTATATTAATTATAAGTTAATTGGAATCCTATGAAGGATTGTTTTAATTAGCGATTCTAAATATAGCAAAATAAAAAATTCTATTGGATAGATTGCTTTTATTTAATGCCACATCGTACAGTACCCTGAAAGTGTTATAAATATAATACAATTTTAAAATGTTACCTTAGACAAAACAATAAACTAGTATATTGCATGAACTGGACATATAAGACATAACTTTTAGTTTAGAACATAATTTGGAAATAAGACAATCTTAGAATCCTTTTCTCAAAATACGCAAAGTACTTAAATACAAGCAAAACTTCATCTTTAACCATACATGTATGATTAGATTGCTATGGACAATTTAATACTTTTAAATCCGAGGTATAGCTAGGAGTAGTAACGTAGAACTACTAAAACTGTAACAGTGCATCTGTGCATGTAACACTAGTTCTGGAAAAGTAGTCGGTAAGTAAAGCTGAAATTATAAGAATGGAGACAAAACTAACACTATTTTTAATCTTGATTAAGCATGTTTAACAGCTAATAACATATTAAAATAATACCCAGATATTTATACTAATAAGTTTTCCGTCTCAGTAAAGATTACACACTTTGCTATAACTTAATAACATCCGCAACTGTAATTGGTGAACTATTATGACAAAAATGGTTATTTAGCTTTACTTTTTGAACTATGCAGCCAAACAACTCAATTTTCAAATTATGTAACAAAATACTCTTATTTTGGAATTCTGTAGTAGTGATGTTGAGTTCCAAATGATATCGAGTTTTAAAATATTTTGTTACATAATTTGAAAAATAATCTATTCGACTGCCCAATTTAAAAATTAAGGCTAAATGATCATTTTCACGAAACTCTTAGCTGCTTGAATAGATTTTGTGTGTGAAACCGTGAATTTTGGCTCACTCAATTTGATTATGTTAAAAAAGAAGTCTAAGAATACAACAAAATATCACAATATTTTCACAATATCTTCATTTTTAGGATTCGAATAGATATATATTTTTTTATTTTATATGAGAGAAATGCTACATTTATAACATTTTTAGAACAAATTCTAAATGATGGTTTTAAGTTGATAACATTGTTATTGTTATTCTCAAAACATTTATTTTCAGTTGTGGTTGGTTACAGTCTCATATTTTATTATTTTATTTCGATTTGTAAGAAATTTATACTTCAATATTTGTAAAAATATTGTGAAATTTGTTGTATTGGTATAACAATATATATGCCAGCTTACATAAATATTTAAAAGAAAAAAAAAAGCACAAATCGATTACGGGGGGAAAAAAAAACTTTAGCCACGGTAGAAATTAATGTTAAAATATTGTGGACTTAGCATTTTTTTATTTGATTTATAAAAAACTGAGATCTTAACAATTATGAAAATATTGTGATAATAATAAGTGTTGTAACATTTTCTCAAAACATTTATTTTCAGTTGTGGTTAGTCACAGTCTCATATTTTATTATTTTATTTCGACTTGTAAGAAATTGGCACGTTAATAATTGTGAAAATATTGTGAAATTTGTTGTGTCAGTATAACAATATATATGCCAGTTTACATAAATATTTCAAAGAAAAAAAAAACACAAACTGATTACTGGAAAAAAAAAAAAAAACTTTAGGCATTGTTGTAGCTATAGTGCCAGTTGAATAAACCAAAAGCACTGTAACTCCAGTTCTATCCATTAATAATAGCTTACCTATGATTTATTGTGAAATTAATGTTAAAATGTTGTGGATTTAGTATTTTTTTTATTTGATATATAAAAAACTGAGGTTTCAACAATTGCGAAAATATTGTGATAACAATAAGTGTTGTAACATTTTTTTAAAACAATTATTTTCAGTTGTGGTTGGCTATAGTCTCATATTTTATTATTTTATTTTGACTTGTAAGAAATTGAAGCGTAAATAATTGTGAAAATATTGTGAAATTTGTTGTGTCAGTATAAAAATATAAATGTCAGCTTATATCAATATTTAGAAGAAAAAAAAACACAAACCGATTACTGAAAAAAAAATAAACAAAAGGGTTGAACAAACGAAAAAAAATAAAAAAAAAAGAAAAGAAAAAAAAAGAAAAAAGAAAAAAAAGAAAAAGACTCACGAAACCAAAGCATTATTACAACTACAGTGTTGTACAATGCCAATACTATGAATGCATGAAGCATTGTAGCGGCATAGCCGCTTTTATTATAACTAGCATTGGCTACACGTGCAATGCACGTGCTGCCCCAGTAATGAGAAAATTAATATAGATTTTGTGTGTGAAATCGTGAATTTTGACTCACTCAATTTGATTATATTAAAAAAGAAATTTAATGTAGCTCACCCAATAAACCAAAAGCACAGTAGCTCTAGTGCTATCCATCAATAATAGCTTACTTATGATTTGTTGTGAAATTAATGTGAAAATGTTGTGGATTTAACATTTTTTATTTGATATATAAGAAACTGAGATTTCAACAATTGTGAAAATATTGTGATAACAATAAGTGTTGCAACATTTTTTTAAAACATTTATTTTTAGTTGTAGTTGGCTACAGCCTCATATTTTATTATTTTATTTCGACTTGTAAGAAATTGACACATCAATAATTGTGAAAATATTGTGAAATTTGTTGTGTCAGTATAACAATATAAATGTCAACTTACATCAATATTTAAAAGAAAAAAAAAACACAAACCCATTACTGAAAAAAAAAATAACTAACTAAAACAAAACACTGTTCTAGCTAGAGTGCTGCACAGTGTAAAAACACTAGATGTACAGTGCCAAGACACTGTGCGCGCATTCGCGCTTTTATTATAAACATTTATTTTTAGTTGTGGTTGGTCACATTCTCATATTTTATTATTTTATTTCGATTTGTAAGAAATTGACACGTCAATAATTGTGAAAATATTGTAAAATTTGTTGTGTCAGTATAACAATATATATACCAACTTATATAAATATTTAAAAGGAAAAAAAAAAAAACACAAACAAATTACCAAAAAAAAAAAATTAGGCATGGTAGCTAAAGTGCCTCTTGGTACTGTAGCTACCGTGCAAAAATACTGTATTAATAAGTGTCATAACATTTTCAGAAAACATTTATTTTCAGTTGTGGTTGGTCACAGTTTCATATTTTATTATTTTATTTTGACTTATAAGAAATTAACACCTCAATAATTGTGAAAATATTGTGAAATTTGTTGTGTCAGTATAACAATATATATAAAAAAAAGTACAAACGGAAGACTTAAAAAAAAAAATGTAATTATTGTAGCTACAGTGCCAACAGTGCCGCTTGGCATTGTAGCTATTGTGCAAAACTTAAACAAAAGGGTTTAAAAAAAAAAAAAAAAGGGACTCACGAAACCAAAGCATTGTTGCAGATACAGTGCTGCACAGCAAAATACGTTGGGTGCACAGTGTCGAAGCACTATAGCAGGCATAGCCGCTTTTATATATTTGTAAGAAATTGACATGACAATAATTATAAAAATATTGTAAAATTTGTTGTGTCAGTATAACAATATATATACCATCTTACATAAATATTTAAAAGGGGAAAAAAAAAAAAACAAACAAATAGATTACTGAAGCTACAGTGCAAAAATACTGTACTAATAAGTATCACAATATTTTCACAAAATATTTATTTTCAGTTGTGGTTAGTCATAGTTTTATATTTTATTATTTTATTTTGACTTATAAAAAATTAATACCTCAATAATTGTGAAAATATTATGAAATTTGTTGGATCAGTATAACAATATAAAAAAAAAATACAAACGGAAGACTTAAAAAAAATGTAACTACTGTAGCTACAGTGCCAAGCGGCACTGTAGCTACTGTGCAAAACTTAAACAAAAGGGTTGAAAAAAAAAAGTGCCGCTACAGTGCGCGCACAGTACAATATGTTATTTGTACAGTACCTAAGTACTGTAGCAGGCATAGGCCCTTTTATATATAAAAAAAGAAATGTCATCAAGTTACCAGAAAATGTGGCATAGTATGTGTATGCAACTATGCATACTTTCTCTCTTTACTGCTTGAAGCAGAAAATACGCGTATTTTTGCTTCAAAAATCAAATACTATATGATGATATATCCTAGTCAGCTTATGTTGCTTTGAATCCTTAGAAATCCCTATTCCCTAGGCACCATGTCACTCCCCAATACGTCCACGTTTCAGTGTCGGTTTTAGGGACCCACAAGCCCACTTGGACATTGTGTAACAGACAAACCTGTCCCTCCGTACTGACCCAGAAAACAAAATCCTAATTATTACTTTAATTTTTTCATTAAATGGGCAAGATCCGAGAAGCCATACCTGCCCAATCCCACATCTCCACGTGTCCACAACACGTGTTGCCTTATTCAGTTGCCAAAATCCATCCACTCCAGTCACCCTCGAAGTCAAAGCTCAGCAATACACCAATCACCATGACCTGCCACGTGTCCCCCTTAGATTTTATGTAGCCCGCATTTCTGTATATAAACCAACCCAATGGTAGATTGGGATTCAAAGTTACAATAAAAACAGAGAAACATCTATGTTCTTAAAACAGAGTAAAAACAGAGCAAAACCAGAGCTCCCCTATTTTTCATTCTCAAATTGCTATGATTCAAAGTTTCAGTCGGAATGATCGCCGGGTTTTGAAGTTTCCGGCGGTTCACCCTTGTGAAGGGGTATCCCCAGAGACCCTTTTGAGCTCTTTGATCACTCTCTCTAGCAGCATATGCAATTACCAATCCAAGTTCTTTGCTACACAGCGTCGAAATGCCAGAGAAACACTTCGTGAAATCGGGATACTTCGTATGTTTTTCGAGGAAATTCAAGACCGGGGCTTAACTTTATCTTATTCCATTGTGCTTTGCTTCTCCGAGCTCCACCTCACATTCCAGAAAATTCAGTTCTTATTTGAAGATTGCACGCGGGAAGGCGCTCGGCTTTGGATGCTAATGAAGTCCGAATTTGTCACCACGCAATTCCGGGTGCTTATACGGGCGGTAGCAACAGCTCTTGATGTTATGCCATTGAATTTGATCGATGTTGGTGAGGAAGTGAAGGAATTTGTTGAATTAGTAGCTAAGCAAGCGTCGAAGGCCAAGTTTGAGCTCGACCCAGATGACGAACGGGGAGCAAGACTAGTTCTTTCAATATTGAATCAGTTTGAGAAGGGAATTGAGCCAGAGTTTCAAGCTATAAAGCAGGTTCTTGATTATCTTGGTATTAAGAGATGGAGTGCTTGCAACAACGAAGTCAAATTCTTGGAAGAACAAATTGGCTTCCAATGCTCTGACTCCGATGAGAAAGAGGTTCCATTTCTGGGCAGCTTGGTGGGTTTCATGAACTACTGCAGGGCAGTGGTGTTTGAAGAATTGGATTATCGAAACGCCAATCAAATGGTCAATTCGGAGACGATTAGTTGTTTGAATCCTGAGGACTTTCGGTGTCCAATTTCGCTGGAGCTAATGACTGATCCAGTTACTGTATCGACTGGTCAGACTTATGATCGTTGTTCAATTCAGAAATGGCTCAAAGCTGGAAATATGCTGTGTCCCAAAACAGGGAAGAGGCTAACAAACACAGAGTTGGTCCCCAATACCTCACTCCGAAAGCTTATCCAGCAGTTCTGCAATGACAAAGGCATTTCGCTTGCCAAGTCCAGAGGCCAGAGTCATGACATAACAAGGACTATTGCACCGGCTAGTCCAGTGGCCGCGGAAGCTATGAGGTTCCTTTCTAAATTTCTTGCTAGAAAGCTGGTTTTTGGAACAACTGAGCAGAAAAACAAGGCTGCTTATGAGATTCGTTTGCTTGCAAAATCGAACATTTTCAATCGGTCTTGTTTGATAGAAGCCGGCACAATCCCATCTTTACTAAGCCTTTTGTCTTTGAACAACATGTCAACCCAAGAGAATGCTATTTCAGCCTTGTTGAAGCTCTCAAAGCATACTATTGGCAAGAGAGAGATAATTGAAAATGGGGGATTGAGACAAATCCTCGAGGTGCTTAAAAAGGGGCTGAGTTTAGAAGCGAAGCAGACAGCGGCAGCTATATTGTTTTACCTTTCTTCAGTGAAGGAGTACAGGAAATTGATCGGAGAAGCACCCGAGGCAATCCCGGCTTTAGTAGAGCTTATCAAGGAAGGGACTAGTTGTGGAAAAAAGAATGCTGTGGTTGCAATTTTTGCTCTTCTTTTATCACCCAAGAACAGTAAAAGAGTGCTTGAAGCTGGGACTGTTCCATTGCTGATTGATATTTTAGCTTCTTCAGACAAAGCCGAGCTTGTCACAGACACTTTAGCAGTTCTTGCATCACTGGCTGAGAATGCTGAGGGTGCAGTGGCTATTCTTCAAACCTCTTCTTTGCCTCTAATCACTAAGACTTTGCAGTGTTCCACATCGAAGGCAGGGAAAGACTATTGCATTTCGACTTTGCTATCGTTGTGTACCAATGGTGGAGTAGAGGCTGTTGCTGTTTTAGCCAAGGACCCTTCTCTAATGGCTTCTTTGTATGCAAATTTAACAGATGGAAACTCTCATTCAAGCAAGAAAGCTCGCTCACTCATGAAAATTCTGCATAATTTTCATGAGACAAGCACTTCTGAATTGATGGCTTCTGCAGTTCCACACGAACGATCTGTTCACGTTTGGTAGATTTAGTTAAATTTTCCAAAAAATTTTCCTACGCGTTCTTGTAAATACACACATCCAATTCTGGTGTGAGAATATTTGATTTAATTCTTGTGGCCTTTTCATTTTAATGTATGAAATTAGCTCAGTTTTTTCAGAAGCTAATTTCTATGTCAGCCTTTATTTTTATACAAGGCATACATGTAATCTTTGATTCTGTAATGATAAATAAAATGGTGTGAGAAAAATTTATGAGGATTATTGAATTTGTTTGAGCAGAGTGTAGATGTCTAATGCTATTCAATCTCCTAAATTCCAGTCCTACTTTACTAATTAGTCTTGGCCTAGCAGTAGCTGTCACATTCAGAACTGTTTTATGGCTTTGTCTAGAACTTACTAGATGGATGTTTGTGCATTTATAACTCTCCGTGAGTCCCATTAGGAAATGCATAGGAAATTTCTAAATGGGCAAGAAGATTGGGAGTAGTTCTAACCAATTTGTTAATATGACAACAACATTCTTAGTTTCAACTCTCAACCCATCTCTCATTGATTAGATACTGACACTTCAACTTACCTTTTTTTCTCCAAAAAAAAAATCTGGTTCTTCAGGATGAGTTCACGCAATAATCTGGGAGTTCCAGGCTGTTTTGGGATTTAATGAACTAATATATTTGCGATTAAATGGCTTGATTACCATATTACCAAATCCACAAGATTTAGTGGTGTGTATGGAATGGGTTGGTTGAATTTGAAGTATTTTTTAATCCAATCCAACCATTTTAGATTGAGAAATCCTCAATCCAACTCAACCTATGGTTGTTATAAAAACCAATCCAACTCAATCCGTAGGTCAATGGGTTGGATCATCACGTTGGGACAAATTTGTCATGCCCAATAAAAAAAAAAAAATTGGACATTCGTTATACCATTTAAGTCCATTATTCAATAAATGATTACAATTTATATAATCAAGTCAAATGTTCCTTTTTTTTTTTTTTAAATATATTTTTATTTTTATAGGAAACTTCTTAAATTTCAGTAACAAGAACAAAAAGAATTTATGTCGTTTGAAAGAGCATGTTCTAAGAAACAAGTGTTCTTCTCAATCCAAGTAAAATAATGCTCAATAACCTAAGCATGTTTTGCTAACAAATGACTTACATGATTACCATTCCAACATACACGTGAAACTTTAAAACTACGAAAAGCATGTGAAAGGGGAATATTCCTATTACTTCAAATTAAAACTATCCTCCAAATCTAAAACAAATCAATCTAACAAATTTAAAATACATATACATTTTAAAATCATTTTTAACATGGATTTGAGTTATATTAAAAGGCTTAAAAATTTTCCCATAAAATTCATAAAAAACTTACCCAAATCATAAAATTTAATAAGTTCGATAAGTTGGTGAGTTGAATGCATAGCCCTATATGAATTTCATATATGTTAAAAAAGCTCCTGACTCTCAAAACAAATTTGACCCATTGGGCTCCCTCTTCTCTTATGATAAATTGGCCCATTGCTATAAACGACATGCGTTTAACCGCACGATTTAAAAAATAGTCGGTTAGCAACAAACAAAAACGACGCCGTTAACCGCCTCCGTTTCCTATAAATATCTCTCACTGTTTCTTTCTCTCCAATTCGGGAAAAAAAAGTTTTAGGGTTTTGTATTTCTCAGATCTCACTTTAACACTCTGTAAGTAAAAAAAAATCCAAAAATCAAAGAAAAATTTTTGTTTCCTTATTCAGTTTTAGGGTTTTTTTTTTCCTAATGGGATCTTGGTTTGGTTGCAGAAAACTAGTGTGTTTGAGCTTTTGCAATGGCGGCGGAGCCCAAGGCAGTGACTGAGGACGCCAAGATCGATTTGTTCGAGGACGACGATGAGTTCGAAGAGTTCGAAATCAATGAAGGTAACAAATTTTTTATTTTATCAACTTGTTGCAGATGCTAATTGTATTTTTAATAATTTCAATTCCCATTTTTTGTTAAAGCTTTCATCAAATTTTTGAAGCATGATGTCAATTGGGTATTGCATTTTGGTCAAAAGAGGTTTATTTAAAATAATAAAAAAAATTGAGAAAATTGATTATTTAAATAAAAGAGATGATAGAATAGATAAACTGATTGATATTTTGTAAAAATGAATGAGTAAAATAGAAAAAATAATTTTTAGTATAAAAATGGATGTGTAAAATAACTAACTGATGTGGTTGCTCTTACAATGCTAAAATGAGACAAGCATTTATGAATTACTACTGAATACGAATTGTAGTTGATAATGGCCCCGCTGATCATTAAACTACCAGTGTCCTAATGCGAACGGGACAATGTAATTCATGCGAGCTCGCTCACAATCAATCCAATGAGATGATGGATATAAGATGAGACAGGTTTACAAATTGCCTCCTCTAACATGCGAGTCACATAAGTGTCTGAGATCCTCCAAATGTGAGAGAGACATTGCGTAAACCAGACTCACGAGATACTTTCTCGATAGATTTGGCATCCTTATGTACCTATCCTAAGAACCCAAATGATTGTATAAAGAAATTCACTGCTAAGGACTATTTGTTTCCATTTATCTCATAAAAGTTCATACAGACCTGTTAACTGTATAATTTTCATTCAATCCTGGTTCAAGAAGATAGGAAAAAGACCATCTTGAGCTCAAATTATCACAACGATGTGAGTCTAAAAACTTAGATCAGTTCTTCTCTGTATTGTTCTCCAATTCTCTCCTCAGATGCAGAGAGAAGTCATCATTAACATCATCATCATCCCAGTCGTCTTCCCACTGCTGGGTCACTTCTTTTCCTTCCTCCTTGTCCTCCCACTCTGTCATACATCATTTTAATTAAGAAAAGAAAGAAAAAATATTCAGAAATCAGGCACAACTTATGTTAAACAGGCAACTAAAACCAGTCGCATAAAATTTCATCTGCTTGTAATGGCAGGAAGAAGAAGATCTCAGTAATCCAATTGAAAAAAAAAAAAAAAAAAAAGACAATGAAAGTACGAAATCAATCTACTGACAAGAAAATGAAACAAAGAGATGAATGCACGTACAAGATCCAAAGATCTATCTCTTGAAAAAGTCGAGTAAGGCTGTGCACCTTAAATTAACTACTTCCCAAATCTTGGAAATTTGAAATGCCAAAAAAAAAAAAAAAAAAATTTGTATGTTTGCGTGTGTGAGAGAGAGAAGAAAGAGAGAGAGGAATAAAAGACAGAATGAAATTCATATATATTAAAAGAGGTAAAGAGTTTCATTCACATTATCATGGCAACTTCTAATAATACATGAGAAGATAAAATTCAATCAATCTAACCAAAATTCCACAGATACTGGCATCCATCTGTATCTAGCAACAGCCATAATCTCAATAATATTGAGACAGCCCTTTAGTATAAATATCTACATAAAACTTTGCAAATTAACAACCTTATTAAAATTGTAGGGTATTGATAATCTTAAGCTAGCCCTTTAGTGTATTATCTTACAAATTCTCTGCTGTTACCATCATCATGTCACTTTATTACTAATAAAATTTGCAAATTAACAACCTTAT
Source organism: Quercus suber (assembly GCF_002906115.3). NCBI lineage: Eukaryota > Viridiplantae > Streptophyta > Magnoliopsida > Fagales > Fagaceae > Quercus > Quercus suber. The sequence continues at coordinate 74,080 of NW_027070266.1, forward strand.
TAAATTGTAGGGTATTGATAATCTTAAGCTAGCCCTTGCGTATATATATCTTACAAATTCTCTGATGTTACCATCATCTTGTCACTTTATTACTAAAAACCAACCCAAGATCTCTCTCTCTCACTCTCTTCTCTCCATTTCTAGTGTGCATCAAGATTCATGTTGCACATGCATCTCTCCAGTGGGAACCAAACAAAAGCTAAAAAGATTATAAAAGAAGAAGAGATTCTTATATATATTCCATTTCTCTAGTGGCTTACAAAACCTTGCATAATGATCAAGATGAAAATGCAAGTCCTTTATTTTTACCATGGTTGCTAATCTCCCAAGTCCGAACGCAAACATACAACATTGAATCCCTTAAACTTAGATGGCCTCCTCATCAATATAACAGTAGTGCGAGTACAATCTGGCGAAAATGGGTAACTGATTTTTTCTTCTAACTATTTAGTTAGTTGTTAAGGTTTTGAAATTATATTTTTACTAGCATCTCAAGTCTAAGAGACTCGATTTTGGCATATAAATCGAGTCTCAAAGACTCGATTTTTATAGTCTGATGTAGCATTTTTTTTCACGTGGTGCTTGGCTGGAAATCGAGTCTCTAATACTCGATTTACAAACCAAAAAATTAGAAAATTTTAAGTCTCAGAAGAGAGAAGAATACAGAGGAGCAAACCCAAACCCCAAATACCCATCAGACGTGAGCTCTCAAACTCAAACACCCATCTTCAATCTATCAAAAAAAAAAACACCCATCTTCAACCCAAACCCCAATCAGATCAGAGACACAACAATCTCAACAAATCTCAACACAATCAGATCAGACACAATCAGATCAAAGAGACAGATCTAGAGAGCGGCGTGGCCTGGGTCGCGTGGAGCGGCGCGCCTGGCCTGCGCGGAGCCGCGCGGCCTGCTGCGCGGAGCCGCGCGCCTGGCCTGCGCGGAGCCGCGCGCCTGGGTCGCGTGGAGCCGCGCGCCTGGCCGCGCGGCGCGGCGCGGCCTGGGTCGCGCGGCGCGGCCTGGCTGTCCATTTCTTCTTCTTCTTCTTCTTGGGTCGCTGGGCTGCTTCTTCTTCTTCTCTCTCTCTCTCGCTCTCTCTCTCTCTCTCTCTCTTTATTTTTTTTTCTTTCTGCTGTTTCCGCGTTTGGGAGATTATATAAATGGGCTGTAAATCAAATTTTTAAAATTTTTTGTTTGTAAATCGAGTCTTAGAGACTAGATTTCCAGCCGGGCGCCACGTGGAAAAAAATGCCACATCAGACTATTGAAATCGAGTTTTTGAGACTCGATTATATGCAAAATCGAGTCTCTTAGACTCGAGATGCTAATAAAAAATATAGTTTCAAAACCTTAACAACTAACTAGATAGTTAGAAAAAAAATCAGTTACCCATTTTGCCATACAATCTTAACAATAATAAATTGAATCCAGAAAACAAAAAAATTTCATGTTGTATCTTTCTTTCTAGAATTTTAAAAAGAACAATGGCTCTAGACTATAAATGAGCACTTAGTCACTTACAGAAAAAATTTAACCAAAAAAGAGGATAAAGGCCTTCATACTTAGTCAGAATAACATCATCCATGCAAATCCATTCTTCAGCTAATATCACAACTACCCTACTTCTACTACAATTATAGTAGCACCTTAACCCTTGTATGCAGAATCAAATGTATGAATGCAAGCTATCCTCCAAATTGGAAAATTATTCAATAATATGAGTAATACTCTCTCATCTCACAAGAATAATCAACCCATGCCATAAATTGTACCTGTGGGACCTAGTTTAATGTGAGAGGAGTATTACCCCCAAGATATGGAATAAGATAATGAATTCTATAAAAATTCAGTATAAAAGTCAATGTTTATACCCTCTAATAAAATATTAATAAGAGAATAGGTAGAAACATACACAATCACAATCCTAATAAAAACAAATTTACTCAATTATTATAAATTTCTATCTGATCATTTAAATAAAAAAATGAAAAAAAAAAGGGTATTGGTGAAGAGCAAGAAAAACCACTAACAACATCATCACAGAAGCCACCCTCAACACCTTAAGCTCCCTGTATGGCCTTCTTCAAACTCCAGACAATGTCAATGTTCAAAAATATTTCAATTTCGTGTCCCAAACATAAGAGGATTTCAATTGAATAAATCCAGAAAATAAATAAATAAAAATCAAGACAAAGGATTTCATCCTGCTGTCGGTTGAAAGTGCAGCCCACGCCAAAGAAGATTAATACTCCTCACATGCCCAATAGCAATGTTGAACATATGGACACTAGCCAAGAAAATACCTTCCAAGATTAATACTCCAATGAGTCACCACTCAATGAACACCATTCTAGCGAATGACTGCCAATGTGGACCTCCCCCTTCATCTCTACCACTCGCACATTTGTCAGCTGGAAAACTGACAACCTCAACATTAGCATACCCAAACTATNTAGTGTATATCTTACAAATTCTCTGCTGTTACCATCATCATGTCACTTTATTACTAATAAAATTTGCAAATTAACAACCTTATTAAATTGTAGGGTATTGATAATCTTAAGCTAGCCCTTGCGTATATATATCTTACAAATTCTCTGATGTTACCATCATCTTGTCACTTTATTACTAAAAACCAACCCAAGATCTCTCTCTCTCACTCTCTTCTCTCCATTTCTAGTGTGCATCAAGATTCATGTTGCACATGCATCTCTCCAGTGGGAACCAAACAAAAGCTAAAAAGATTATAAAGAAGAAGAGATTCTTATATATATTCCATTTCTCTAGTGGCTTACAAAACCTTGCATAATGATCAAGATGAAAATGCAAGTCCTTTATTTTTACCATGGTTGCTAATCTCCCAAGTCCGAACGCAAACATACAACATTGAATCCCTTAAACTTAGATGGCCTCCTCATCAATATAACAGTAGTGCGAGTACAATCTGGCGAAAATGGGTAACTGATTTTTTCTTCTAACTATTTAGTTAGTTGTTAAGGTTTTGAAATTATATTTTTACTAGCATCTCAAGTCTAAGAGACTCGATTTTGGCATATAAATCGAGTCTCAAAGACTCGATTTTTATAGTCTGATGTAGCATTTTTTTTCACGTGGTGCTTGGCTGGAAATCGAGTCTCTAATACTCGATTTACAAACCAAAAAATTAGAAAAATTTTAAGTCTCAGAAGAGAAAGAATACAGAGGAGCAAACCCAAACCCCAAATACCCATCAGACGTGAGCTCTCAAACTCAAACACCCATCTTCAATCTATCAAAAAAAAAAACACCCATCTTCAACCCAAACCCCAATCAGATCAGAGACACAACAATCTCAACAAATCTCAACACAATCAGATCAGACACAATCAGATCAAAGAGACAAAGATCTAGAGAGCGGCGTGGCCTGGGTCGCGTGGAGCGGCGCGCCTGGCCTGCGCGGAGCCGCGCGGCCTGCCTGCGCGGAGCCGCGCGGCCTGGCCTGCGCGGAGCCGCGCGCCTGGGTCGCGTGGAGCCGCGCGCCTGGCCGCGCGGCGCGGCGCCCTGGGTCGCGCGGCGCGGCCTGGCTGTCCATTTCTTCTTCTTCTTCTTCTTGGGTCGGCTGGGCTGCTTCTTCTTCTTCTTCTCTCTCTCTCGCTCTCTCTCTCTCTCTCTCTTTATTTGTTTCTTTCTTTCTGCTGTTTCCGCGTTTGGAGATTATATAAATGGGCTGTAAATCAAATTTTTAAAATTTTTTTGTTTGTAAATCGAGTCTTAGAGACTAGATTTCCAGCCGGGCGCCACGTGGAAAAAAATGCCACATCAGACTATTGAAATCGAGTTTTTGAGACTCGATTATATGCCAAAATCGAGTCTCTTAGACTCGAGATGCTAATAAAAAATATAGTTTCAAAACCTTAACAACTAACTAGATAGAGAAAAAAAATCAGTTACCCATTTTGCCATACAATCTTAACAATAATAAATTGAATCCAGAAAACAAAAAAATTTCATGTTGTATCTTTCTTTCTAGAATTTTAAAAAGAACAATGGCTCTAGACTATAAATGAGCACTTAGTCACTTACAGAAAAAAATTTAACCAAAAAAGAGGATAAAGGCCTTCATACTTAGTCAGAATAACATCATCCCATGCAAATCCATTCTTCAGCTAATATCACAACTACCCTACTTCTACTACAATTATAGTAGCACCTTAACCCTTGTATGCAGAATCAAATGTATGAATGCAAGCTATCCTCCAAATTGGAAAATTATTCAATAATATGAGTAATACTCTCTCATCTCACAAGAATAATCAACCCATGCCATAAATTGTACCTGTGGGACCTAGTTTAATGTGAGAGGAGTATTACCCCCAAGATATGGAATAAGATAATGAATTCTATAAAAATTCAGTATAAAAGTCAATGTTTATACCCTCTAATAAAATATTAATAAGAGAATAGGTAGAAACATACACAATCACAATCCTAATAAAAACAAATTTACTCAATTATTATAAATTTCTATCTGATCATTTAAATAAAAAAATGAAAAAAAAAAGGGTATTGGTGAAGAGCAAGAAAAACCACTAACAACATCATCACAGAAGCCACCCTCAACACCTTAAGCTCCCTGTATGGCCTTCTTCAAACTCCAGACAATGTCAATGTTCAAAAATATTTCAATTTCGTGTCCCAAACATAAGAGGATTTCAATTGAATAAATCCAGAAAATAAATAAATAAAAATCAAGACAAAGGATTTCATCCTGCTGTCGGTTGAAAGTGCAGCCCACGCCAAAGAAGATTAATACTCCTCACATGCCCAATAGCAATGTTGAACATATGGACACTAGCCAAGAAAATACCTTCCAAGATTAATACTCCAATGAGTCACCACTCAATGAACACCATTCTAGCGAATGACTGCCAATGTGGACCTCCCCCTTCATCTCTACCACTCGCACATTTGTCAGCTGGAAAACTGACAACCTCAACATTAGCATACCCAAACTATTATTCGAATTTCTCAACACAATCAATCAAGCCTTATAATCTAGCAATTCCTCATTTTGACTCGTTGCCAATTCACCAACAACTTAAGAGCCCATCAAGTGCCAATACTGATGGAGGACAAGATATGGGTCTAGGGTTTAATTTTTATGGATGGATAATTTTGCATTTTTATGTAATTTCCATAATTTTAGGTTTATGGTTATTATTTCCTTGATTTTAGGTGTATTCAAAGTTTTCCTATTCAAATCAGGGTCCTATAATGGTAGGGTATCAATTAGGATCTCTTTTAGAAGAAATCATAATTGATACTCTACTATAATAGAAATCTAATTTGACTAGAAAAGCATTGAACACAAAATAATAACCCTAAACCTAAAATTACAAAAACTACATAAAATTACAAACCAACCAAAAAAATTAAACCTCATATATTGTCCTACATCAAATACCGCCACCAAATCACATATTGCCAATGCCACCAACAAAGCCCAAGTGGTCCATTCGGGCAATTTCACAAACCCCCCAAGTGCTCAACAGCTCTATCGGACGATCATGGATTATTAATCTTCTTGATGCAGGCAGCACTTTCAGCAGACAAGGAGATGAAATCCTATAATGTCTTGATTTATTCAGATGAAACCCTCTTAACTCTCTTACGTTAGGGGCAAAAAAAAAAAAAAAAAAAAATTGAAACATTGCTCAACACTAACATTATCCAAAGTTTGGGAGACCATATGGGAAGTTTAGTCTGTTTAGAAGACGACTTCTCCAACTAACAAAGTTATTAGCAGCATTTACTGTTCTTCTTCACCAGTGCCTTTTTAGATATGTTTTTAATTATTGTCAGTGTAAAAATGGGATTTCACAATTAGCAATAATACAAGTGACTCATGAGATTTTACCAATTCTAATAAAATTATTAACGTAATAACAACTCTAAATACTAGGAAGCACGAACTCGACACGGGTACGACACAATGACACGAGCAATTTCTGAAAAATTATAACATGACAGCACCCCTCCGGACTACCCCTTTACATACGTGGACTCTCTCTCTCTCTCTCTCTCTCTCTCTCTCTCTCTCTACTTATTTTTTTTAATTTGTTTCTCTCTCTCTTTGTACCCATCTCTATATCCATCTTTGAACATAGATCAACTCTCCCTAGCTCGGTCAAGCACCGATCAAGCCATGCTTTATTCCTAGCAAAACTCTTGAACACAGATCAAACCGGTCAAGCATCGATTAAACTCTCGAACATAGATCAACTCTCCAATCAAACTCTCGAACACAGATTAACTCTTCGATCAAACTCAGTCAAGCACTGATCAAGCTCGGTTAGATCTACCTAGCTCTGATCAGGCGAGACTCACAAGCTCTGATCAAGCAAGACCCACGAGCTCTGATCGTTCCGATTGAGCACCGATTTGTCTTTTTTTGGTTTATCCGTGTGGGTTTGTTTGTGTGTGGGTGTGTTTGTATATCTCTATGTTGATTTGTCTGTGTTGATGTGTTTATGTGTGGGTGTGTTTGTAAGCATTTGAGGAAAAAGAAGATGAGGAGAGAAGAAGTTACTGAGTTCGTTGTGCATGGAGAAAAGAGAGAAAAATAGGTGTGAACATGAAATTAATAAAATAATATATAAACAAGTTGCAGTAACTATGTAAATATACATAGTTACTATAGCAAGTGAATAAATATACACATTTTTAGAAGCATTGATGTGGAGCATTTTTTAGGCAAAATGTGTAAAAGTTGTCTTTTTCTATTATACACGATTTTGCATCCACTGATGTGAATGTTCTAAGGCTTGAGGCGTATCAGTTGGGTTGAGAGGACAAGGGCATTCACATTGGTGGTGTTAAATAGCTATATTGCTATTTTTAGCACCACCAAATACCAAAATGTGCTCTACAATGGAGTCAAATATAATTTTTTTGGCTCCATAGCTACAGTGCACAGCTACTTTTGGTTGTGCATTGTAGCTGAAAGGTAAATTTTATTTATTTGTGCGCTTACATTGTTTTTGATTATTTTACTTATTTTTATTCTTTCTTTTATTCTTATTTCTCTTCTTCTGCATTCACATTACTATTGTTTGTGCGTTCACACTTTTTTTTTCATTTTTTATATAGCGTTCACATTACTATATATTGTTTGTGCGTTCACACTACTATTGTTCTTTTATTCTTATATTTTTTCTTTTCCTATACATTGTTTTTCTATTTGTGTGTTTACACTGTTATTATAATAGATATATTATTTTATCGTGATATTTATATTATTTTATTATATTAAAAACTAAAATAAATCTACTGATGTTGGATGTTTGGAAAGTAAGTAGTTAAAATAAATAAAGTAGCTTTTTGTAGTGGCAAATAGCTAAAAAAATAGCTCCACCAATGTGGATGCTAAGGCCTGTGTGCTTGAAGGGCTTGAACTCATAAATGCCACGCTCTCTAATTTTATTTTCTGTGGTTTTCCTTTTCCTCATCATTTTTCATGCATTGACATTGTTATTTCAGGGACATGGCTCTTCTTTATTAATAAGTTTCCATGTAAATCTTTCTGAAATGATATCTACAACAGTAACCAAGTGTTCTCACTGATTTCAAAACAATTTCGCTTATTTATACTTCAGACAATGCCCAAAAACACAGACACACACAGTAAACAATAGAAACAGTTAAAGCAAAGCAAAAACCGTGGTTTGGGCCTTTGGGGAAGGCAAGTTTCTAAAGGCTTTCAAATGACTTTTGATGCTCTTTACAGCGGTCTAGGTTTCAAGTTTAGAATTGTTTGACGTCCCATTGTTTTATTCTATACTTCACTCCCATTCCCTAGGCTGGTAAATTGCTCATAATAAGCTCCGGGTGTACTAGCAAATTGAAGCAACTTGCTTTTACTATACATATATATTTGGATGTAACAGAGTGGAGTGAAAAGTTTTGGTACCCCTTATCAATGGTATCCCATCATGACCATGAAGCTTAGACCACTTTGTGAGGGAGGACTCGGAAATCCATTAACTATATAGACGGTTTTTTTTTTTTTTTTTTTTTTTTCTATCCAAAATAATAAGGATATAATAATTGCTTCCAAAAGCTTACCTCTTATCGTGCTAACAGTAAGTCTTGTAATACAAGATTTTTCACAATTAGTATGTTACTCATAATAAAGGTAATGTCTGTAATAGAGGTATGTGAAAGCGACATGTTATCAATCACAACTTGTCACCATAGTAATTTGTGGAGGGAAAAATTGTATCCCTAGCATTTCTTGCAAACAATGCTAAATTATGCTTGATTTCTCAAAACCTGGAAAGCTTTAGATGATGTTTATTTTTTCCCACCCTAAAACTTGTAAATTTAATATTTTACACACCCCTAATAGTTGCTCAAATCTAATAAAAGACGTGATTAATCTTGTGATTAGTGTCTTAAGCGTATGGTTCACAACTATCAAAATGCAAGGCATCTATCACAATACAATTTCACAGCCTAAATCGAAACCTACTTATCAAAAAATAAAACTAAATAAATAAATACAAATTCACAACCTGAAATGCCATTAGATGTGAAAATATGAAAACCCACTGAATGGATTTGATTCTGCTTCAGACAATGTTATCACCACAAGAAGAAAAAATCTGAATGTTCATCAAAGCCAACCAAAAGGTAGAAGGAAAAAGGAGAGCTAAGCAGACCTCATGCACTTGTTCTTTTTGTGAAATTTGAGTGGGCTTAGGAAAACAAGATCATCTCTCTATGATCAAAGGAACAAACCACTAAACATAAAGCCAAAACGACTGGGTATTAATTGAAGCTAGTATGTTAACAAAACAACCTTGCTCTATGTTAATTCAACTGCAATATTATCTGAAACACTACTTTCCTCACTTATAATCACTTCAACCTTGAGAGGAATAATGCAAGTTCGACAGATTGGACAAATGGGTGTCTTCAACAACCATGAGTCTATGCACTGAACATGGAAGCTGTGCCTGCAATTTGGCAATAACCTGCACTTTTCACCCATCTTGAAGTTCTCCAAGCACACAGCACAATCAACACAGCTAGTCCCTTTCTCTGCTGCCTCATAGTCAAAGCAAGGCAGCTTTTTCAAGTCCTCATTGGAAATCATTTTTGCCCTGAATTTTCTACTTCTTTGAACCATAATATCACCATGTTGATTACTCCCTCTCCAGATGAAAGATCTCCTAACAATACAAACATGTATTACCACCAATACAGCAACACCCACTAACAATAGTATCACAGAGGTGACTAACTCCATTACCATACTTTTATTCTACAAAAGCAGAAAGGGTGAAACTTATAGCTCTCAAGCCAACAAAAACAAAACCCAGAAATTCTTTTTTCCTCTCTTGTCCTAGGCAGAAAATAACAAAGTTATCTCATTCACATTCTGTACTTTTCAATTACAATGACCCAGAAGCACAAAGCTTGTGAGGAATCACTGTCATGCATCAAAATCACTGATCTTATTCTGACTTGGCTTGTACAAATTTCATCAGTTATGAAAAAAACTACACTGAAACAGAAATTTGAGAGAACTTACATGTGTGCTCCTTGAGGAATGTGTAAGTTTGGTAGGTAAACGAAAACTGAAGGAGGCATTTGGTTACTAGTGGGACGGTTCTGTCTTTGTGTGAAATCCAACCAACAATACTGAATTTTTTAAGTGCACAGAAATGTACACATTGACCCCATAGGGTTGAGACAGGTAAACTCTACTCCTTAGTGCCATGTTCAAGAACATTGCGTAAATTAAACGTACAGGTGCCGCCCAAATATAATTCACATCCAAGGTCAAACAAAATACAAGTATTATATATTAGTAAATACTATTTGATTTTGACATATATGTATATAAAAATATGGATTAACAAATATTTTAAAATTTTGCATAAAATTCAAAACAAATAATATGCAGTATAAAGTATAAACTATGGAAAAATATTAGTTACTATCTGATATAGAATTATAACAGGTGCCATGAACTTAACCCGTCAGCTTCTGTTTTGGCTGACGGGTCAAGTTGTGTCAAGAAAAACGTAGATGCAAACTGACGGGCTGAAGCCCCCAAGTCCAACTGACGGCAATTTGAAGCCCCTAGGTTACTGAACGAAGCATGAAGGCTGACACTAGCTTAGCTGAAGGGAAGGACAGGCTGACGCCTTGAAAGCTGATGGTTCTGAGAAGACCATAACTTGGTCATCACGTATGGGTTTTAGAAATTGCTTGTATTCCGCGCCCAGTATCAGAGTCTTATAAGGAAAGGATTCCGCAATCTACGCGCATAAGGATTCCTACAAGGAAAAGACTTCTACTACAAGGAAAAAAGGTCCACCCACTACTACTATAAAAACCCCAATACCCTCATGAGCCGAGGTACGCATAATTAACCCCTCTCTAGCACTCTAGAGTTGAAAAGAAGTTCTAACTTGACCTTCGGAGGGTATTTGGCCGGCACCACACCGGTGCTCTCTGTGAGGTCCTTTCCTTTCTGTTGTGCAGGTTGTTTTGAGCGTACAAGCGTCGTGCAATCTCACTGGTGAGATTTACGGCATCATCAGTTGGCGCCGTCTGTGGGAAACCGATTTTAAGTGACCAAGCCGCATTATCGTTTCCCGGACTAAAGGGTTGCATGGTACTCACTCGCTCAATGGCAACTACTAATGACGTACAAGGAGAGGAACCTCCCACGACTGCCCTTGAGAGACAAGTTCAGACTCTCGGTGCCGCCGTGGAGCGTCTCACCAAACGGAACCTCGACTTGGAAGAACAGCTGCGCCAGAAGGATACACCACCAAATGGCCAACCAGAAGATCAGGAAGGGACTAGCGCTCCAAACAGGAATCAGGAGAGACCTGAGGGCAGCCACGCCCCAAGCAGGCCGGAAAGGAGAAGACCATAACTTGGTCATCACGCATGGGTTTTAGAAATTACTTGTATTCCACGCCCAGTATCAGAGTCCTATAAGGAAAGGATTCCGCAATCTACGCGCATAAGGATTCCTACAAGGAAAAGACTTCTACTCCAAGGAAAAAAGGTCCACCCACTACTACTATAAAAACCCCAATACCCTCATGAGCCGAGGTACGCATAATTAACCCCTCTCTAGCACTCTAGAGTTGAAAAGAAGTTCTAACTTGACCTTCGGAGGGTATTTGGCCGGCACCACACCGGTGCTCTCTGTGAGGTCCTTTCCTTTCTGTTGTGCAGGTTGTTTTGAGCGTACAAGCGTCGTGCAATCTCACTGGTGAGATTTACGGCATCATCACTATCCTTACGAACCTTACCCATAAATGCAAGTCATTTAGCATAAAAATATGACGTAAATTTATAAATTAATATGAAAAAGTTAATGCTTGTATTAGCTAGCTTGCATTTACCAGTGGAATAAGAATACAATGTTTATTTTTACTTTAGGATTGCTTAGGCATATTTAGTAAACTATAACAGGCATTGTAATGTAATTGTTACTTTTATGGTTTAGTTATTTTGTAATTTGATTATGTTTTTATTATAGGGAATAGTCATTCATTATGAATAGGTATCCTTTTAAATGAGGAATAACTATTCATCTCTAAAATGATTGTAATAGTTATTCTTTAATAGAAAATGTTATAGACACAAACTATTTTTTACAAGAACAAAACTTAAATACAGTACCTTAAGTGCTATTCCTTAGGTTCACTTTTTAAGATTTAGCCATGTGGCTATTTAATTAAAAAATACACTTCCATCCTGTGAGAAAAAATCCACATGACAGAATCTTAAAAAGGGAACTTAAGGAACAGTACATAAGAACTGTACCTAAATCTTGCTCTTTTTATAAACTGTTAATATGGTGAATGATTATTGATATGTAAAAAAGTGATGTGTGGTGGGCTTAGATGAGATTCAGTAAAAATTTTCTATATCAACAGTTTGAAAAAATGTTATAAAATAATTTGTGGCTGCATCATTACTCTTTTTTAGTAGGTGTAATAATTTTTGAAATTAATATATTTTTCAAATAAATAAATTTTCCATATGCATATGACAAATATGAAAATAAAAAATTATCAAAAAATAACTCATATCTCTCTCAAATTTAAAATATATATTTTTTAGTACGAGTAATATTATTTTAAAACATATCTTACTCTTCCTTAGTACAAGTAAGATATTTTCTAAAATAAATCTTAAATTTATTTAATGTTACAACTCACAACCAAACTTATAAATATGTTTAGTTATTCTATTACACCATGTTTATTCCTAATAATAAATATTACCTTTTATTCATAATTTTTCTTTGAAAAAAAATAATTACTCATAAATTATAGAGCAAAATTGATTTAAAAAAAAAAAAATAAGATAAGGAAATATTAAGAATTATTAATATTTAGAGTATGAAGTGTGGGGGTCTATTGTACTGTAGACAGTTCATGAATACAGTAGATAAACATAACATGCCACTTCAAATGCCACATCTCATGCATAATTAAACAAACCAAAAAGGCAGGTCTTTTTGTTAAAACCTCATTCCCCCCTCTCTTATGTTTTTTTTTTTTTTTTGAGAATCAAACCCCCCTCTCTTATGTGTGTGTGTTTGTTTCTCAAAATCCAAAAAGGTGGGCTTCTGCCTCTTATTTATATATATAAAAAAGCAATTTCAATTGGAATGCATTCTCCATCCAAAATGCCGATATAAGCAATGTAGAGGCCGGAATTTTGACTTAAAATTGAATAGAAAGTTTAATACACTTGTTTATGTACCAAAGAGTTTAAGAGTTTTGAATACTTTACCTTTCTCTCAAGAAAAACCAGAATTAGTTTTGAATGGAAGCCTAACAATCACACCATTCACACCCAAATGGGACAAAGCAACAATTTCAGGTGCTGTGTGAAAATGATGAGTTTTAGGTTGCATATTGCCATCAATCTCCTGTGTGAGAGCTGTCAGCATATTCCTAAAAATAGAGCATACTTTCTTGCGTGACCATCAATCTCACTAAAGCAGTTCTTGAATATAATTGCAGCAACACCAAAAAAATGAATAAATCTAAAATCACTAACAACCACAAGAATAATCTTCATTATTATTTTTCAAATCTCTGTGACTGAGTTGGGCAATTGATTGAAAAAAAGTTGGTATGTGTCAATCTCAATGATGAATATTTTTTGTAAAAAATATCGAGTACCACACGTCATCATCATTTTGTGAGGTTCCAAAGATCATAATCTTAATATCTTATCATTGAATTGAATTGGGTGTTTATTTATTTTAGTATTTGAATTGGATAATGTTTACTCTCACTCCAATTTTTCACAACCTGATATGTCACGCAGGGAACAAGTGCCAAGTTAATTTTTTCTTGCTGATCAATTCCGTGACCTCTTCACGTGAGGCGTTAAATGCTTGGGAGTATAACACTATAATTTAATTAATATTTATAGCATCTTTCTTACAACTTCTTATAAGTATAAATTTTTTAAAAATAGATTACCACAACCTATTACAAAAGTGAAGTATCCAAATAAAATGTATTCAACATTTTGACTAATTCTTGATTCAATATAGTCAAAAATTGGAAAAGGTAATAAGCTATTGGATCTACAATTAATCAGATGTGGCTTAAGAGTTACCGTGGTTTTTTAGTGGAGTTAGTAGTGTATTTTTATGTTAAAAACTTAGATATTCCCTCTCACTTTGTGTTTATTTGTTTTTCCCAAAAAAAAAAAAATGGCAAACAGGTCAGGCCAATCGAGTTTAGGTCGAAAATGGGTCATTTAAACAGGTTGCAAACGAGTCGAGTCAATCAAATTATGGATTGGATTGCGGTTGAACTGTAATTTTTCACATGAATAAAAAACTTTTGAAAACATTTATTTGTCACTTAGTAAGTAATGCAACAAATTACTTGATGTGAAATGTATTAATTTGGATTAATTCATATCAAGAAACAGTACAGATCAACAAATTAATACTTGTTCATTAATAATAAAATTATACAAATCACAACATTACTAATCAAAACGAAATAGCACAAACACAAAAGAGTTTGGTTTACTGTTTAAATATCTAATTAAAACAATCACACAATATCAACATCCTAAAATAGAGAACATAATTACAAATGTCTAATTGTATAAGCAAATTTAAAAAACAATAAAATAAATAAGAAATTTACAATCTTGAAAACCTATTTCATCAAGATCTGTACATAGAAAACACATAAAAGCTCCATTCAACTAAGACTAATTGAACACAATGCAAATGATTCAAACTTTAAATTCTTTTTCTTTCATTCATTTAGTTCTCTCATCAACCAAGCAGAAACTAACACATTCAAAACTAAAAAAAGAATTACGTACCCAATCAACGCCTTCTGTGAGGAAAGAGGATTTACGCTCTCTAATGACAAGCTGTAAATTTTAAAATGATTTGTTTGTTAGTGTCAACTTTTCGTGCATCTAACTACATTTGACAAGATATAAGAACGATCAAATTAAATGAGTATTTTATTTATTTATTTATTATTAATGTTGATTGAATTCAAGGAATGCATTTGTTAGATACAATGAAATCATTGCACTCGTCACATTGTCCTTGTTTTTAGAGGATAGAGAGTTTCTCTTCAGCTTTGTCTACTCTTCCAATTTAAATAAGAATAAACACAGTAAAAAAAAAAAAATCACAAATTACAATAAAAAAAATCACAAATTATTTCACAACTTTTTTACCACTCAAGACGGGCCATTTTTTAGCATTGTGAGGCATGGCCCCCTGGATTTTAGGGGGAAACAAAACTTTTCTGCAAGTATATTTAAGGTTCAATTAGAATTGCTTCTCAAATTTATATATATAAAAAAAGAAAAAAGAAAAAAAAGGTTCTATTAGAATTTGGGCCTAAATTAAACTCCCCCCTACCCCCCCCCCCCCCCCCCAAAACATTTTCCTTAACCAACAAACATTAGTCCAACAAAATGCAACAAGATCGGCCCAAACTTCACCACAACGTTAGACACGAAGCCCATTTTTTAGCCTTTCAAATACAAAAAATTAAAGTAAAAATAAAAAACCATTTAATGAGCCAATGCTTCATCGTTCAATTCATTTCAAAACAAATCCCAAAATACTAGTGCTGAATAAAGAGGGAGTCTCAGTGTGAGTGTGTGAGTGTGTTTTGGTAACTCTTGTTTGGTCCAAAGCACAGAATGTCATGCTGCTTCATCGTTCAATTATTTTATTTTTGTATCAGAGATTAATAGATTATACTTTATACAAGTTAACATATAAGGATCAACCTGTTTTGACCATTTTAGTGCAGATAGACACTAGGCACTAAAACAGAACAAGAGAGGACATGTGTGATGTGTGTTAACTAAAAAATTACAACACATCTATATGTCAAGCTAAGAACCAGTTGGAGCACAATTGCTAGATTCATTCCTTGCCCAAAATTCATACACCCTCCTACCCAATACTTAGTGACCTGTGAATTCTATGATGATCCTGAAGCAGAGCAATTGCCATCGCACTTCTTGTCTTGTTCTCTATATATGGTGATCCTAGAACCTACATTGTTGGACATTCACACGTTGAATCTTTGGTCATTAGGAACTACTCTACTACCAATGATCACCTGCAGGGATATTTATGAAGTTCTTACGGCGTTGTATTTTGCTATGACATTAACCCACGCCTTTGTAAGGTCGGATATTTTCCTTTGGGTTCGGGTCCGATTGTCGAGTCTGGGCCAATTTTGCTACTTCTAACAATTATCTTGCGATCTTGTAGTATTTCTCTCTCTCTCTCTCTCTCTCTCTCTCTCTCTCTCTCTCTTATTTTATTTATGGAAAAAGTTAATGAACGCCTTAAGGAATTAGTTTAGAAAATATTTTTAGAAATTTTTTATGGGAAAATGAAAAAAATAAAGGAAAATATTAGAAATACAAACTTTTTTTACAAAAACTTTTACAAACTGCTAATGTGGTGAATTGTTTTAAGTGATATTAATAGTGGGTCCAGATGAGAATCAGTAAGAAGTTGACCACAATAGCAGTTTGTAAAAATATTGTAAAATAGTTTGAGATTGTAACATTACTAAAAAATAAATGACTTTTTTTACAGTTTTTTATATTTCCCATAATAAAAGTGGTATAATTTTTTTTTTTCTAAAATAGTTTATTAACAAATACTCTAAGGTCTCCCATTGACCAAACACTTTATTTATTGGTAAACTTACTCAAAGATTCAATGTATATGAAATTCATGATGTCACCTTTTGCTTGCTCACTCCCAAGTATAGGAGATTGTAGCAATAAAATTCTCGAAATAGCGAGGTCGAACCACAAGGAGCAAGGTAAATTAAAAAACAATATAATTAAACAACAATTTGGGTGAAGAAGAAAAATATTTTTTCTTGGTAATTGTTAACAAGAATAATAATAAAAAATTGATTTAAATCAATAATGTAAATACCAGAGCATCAGGGTGTTTTCCTATATTGATATGAAATTCTTTGTGATCTAAGAATATATATATATATATATATATATTTCATAATTGATTGTTCTTATACAATTAAAAACTTATGATTCGGTTGAACTGAGACAATTCAAGATCGCATAATAACCTAGATTAATAATACAGTTAGAATAATTTTTAGAAAAACTCATTCATTTTAAAACGTGATTTCTATTTGAAACTATTAAAAATTCATCTAAACAATAAGAAAAACAGGATTGAACTTATTGAAAGCATGGAAGAATTAATACATCGAAAGAAATCTAACTGAACAATCAAATATGTTATTGTCTAAAATCTTAAAAAGAATCACATTGAATATTCATATTGTATAGAAGAAACATAACCTCTAGCCCTAGCAAAGAGTTTAGACTGCCATTAGAGAAAGGAAAATATATATATATATATTTTCTCTGCTAAATTCGTTCTACACAACATCCCTTCAAGACCCTAATGTACAAGTGTTCAAAGAAAACAAAACCTTTACTATTTTAATTTTCGTCCAAATTTACAGCAGTAACTTGTGAGTTAATTTTGATCTTCAAAAATTGTGAATTTCTAAAAACTCAAAACTGGAAAATTGTAGATATTTAAGTAACGGTTTCAACCCATCTGGCCTTGTGTTAATTGAATTTTTTATGAGAGAGATACACCCAAAATATTGATCAGTGCTCAAATCTGATTTTTCCTTTTTAGATTTTGCCTCTTTGATTTCTTTCTTTATTTGAAACTTCCAGACATGGTAGACGACCCAAGCGCTCCAGCTGCACCTCCTTAGACATTTAAGCATGGTCCTTTAGCTCCTCTTTAATTCTAGTTTGACCTCCATTTTCTCACAGACTCCTGTAAACTCATCTTTTTCACATGATTTTCTGAAAGTAGAAAATTACATGCAATGAATGACATCTTATTCAAGAAATTATGTAAAGATAAATAATAGGAACTGATGGTGTAAGAAAATCACAGTCAATCATTCGTCCATTTGGTGTCCATAGCAATGTGCATAGTATTTAGGAAACAGCTGATACGTTCGTCCTTAACCATTTTTCTTCTTCCTCCATTCACTCGTCAGTGAAGGACGAGTAAGCAGTGAACCTCGTCCATCCTTAATGGTGGACGAGGTAGGTTCACTTGGAGTTACACTCATCACACCCTCAACCAAGAGTCATGTTGAAAAGTCATATTGCTTGAAGTTCAACACAGGTCCCGAAGAGATGACCCTTATGACGGTTAAGGAAGTTACCTTATGAATCCTCCAAGCTCTACGACGATTAGGAGAAATAACCGATTCCTACCGCTATATAAAGGTCTTTCTGCACAGAGGTAGGGGAACTTTTTCTTTTTTGGAAAATTTTAGATAAGAAGTCAAGGAAGTCTTGAGGGCTCTTTTTTCTTCAATCTACTAACTTCACCATCGAGAATTAAAGGCCGGCTTCCACCGGTCTTCTCTGACTTTCTTTGGTTTTCCAGGATTCATTACTCAAGATCAATGCATCCGGAGATTTTTCAGCCCACTAATCCTATAGAACTTATCAATTGGCGCCGTCTGTGGGAAAAAGAAACTTGAAACGTAAAAAAATCTGTTGTCATTGGGACTTAATTTATTAAGTTCTATAGTTTCTTTCTCCAATCAAGGGTTGAAATGGTTCGGACAAGATCTAGAGCAACGAGTCCAGGCCCTCAACATAGCAGGGACGCATCTAGTAACCCTCACCGCGACCGTCAGTCAGCACCCACCATGCAACCACCCTCATTTCAACATATGCAATCCATGGTTGCCGCTATGGCAGAATTAACTCGTCAAAATCAAGAATTGGTTAGGCAACTTGAGTTAAGAAAGCAACCTCACGAACGGAACGCTAGGGAACAGCCCAGAGTCAAGAGGAGGAAAGAATGTTGAGACTGACAATCAATCAAGAGGTACTGTTTCACGGAGGGTACCTCACTTAGAAAGAAATGGATCAAATGAGAAGGGCATGGACGAGATGAGGGAAAACATGAGAAACAAACCCTGTGGAAGACTTGGTCCACAGGACTGATTCCCCCTTGTGGCATCCGTCAATGCTCATCCTTTGCCACCTAAGTTCAAGATGCCTCCTTTAGATTCGTATGACGGGACGAAAGATCCTTTTGACCATATTGCCACCTTTAAAACTACTTGCATCTTCAAGGAGTCCAAACGAAATAATGTGCAGAGCTTTTCCTACTACCTTGAAAGGACCAGCACGAGTGTGGTTCAGCAAAATACCTCCTAATACAGTGGCGTCCTTTGAGGAGCTGAGCAAGTTGTTCGTCAACAATTTCATTGGAGGGCAGAGCACAAACGTTCTTCGTCCAGTTTGCTAACCATAAAGCAAGGGGAGAATGAGAGCTTGCGGTCCTTCATCACGCGTTTCAATAGGGATGCCTTGGCGGTGGACGAGTGGATGATAAACTCCTCTTCAGCATTTTATAACGGCGTTCATTTCTGATCTATTTATCCACAAGTTATACGAACAGGCCCCTCAAACTATGCTGAACTAGTCCATTTAGCCCAGAACTTCATGAATGCAGAGGATGCTATCATAGCCAAAAGAGGAAGAGAGTTGAGAAGGTTGAAGCCAACCCACCGCGTCAGTCAGAACAAGGTCCTCGTCCAAGAAGGGACGGACGGAAGACAAGAGGGATCGAGAAAGAAAGCAGGCCCTTCAGCACGAAATCAATAGTATACCCCTTGAACGTGCCACTTGAGCAAGTTCTTATGCAAATTAAAGACGAGCCTTCTTTGAAGTGGCTGGAGAAGATGAAGGGGGATCCCAACAAGCGCAATCGGAACAAGTATTGTCGTTTCCATAGGGATCATGGGCATGATACGGATGAATGCTTTGATTTGAAGCAGCAAATTGAAAATCTCATCAGGCAAGGAAGTTGAGGAATTTCTTGGACGAGACCACACGGATGAGAAATTGAAAGCAAAGGTAGAGGAGACGTCACGACCACCGCTTGGGGAAATAAGAATCATCCTAGGGGGAAGTCCTACAGGACAGTCGTCCAAGTCGAAGAAGGCATATTTAAAAGCAGTACAGAACGTTCAACTCTCTGGACGATTACCAGGTGAGAGAACTATGGACGAGCAGACGATTACCTTCACGGACGAGGATGTAGAGAGAATCCACCACCCCCATGACGACGCTATAGTCATCACTCTCTTATTGCTGATTACAAGACCAGAAGGGTGTTGGTAGACAACGGAAGCTCGGCTGATATTTTGTATTATCCAGCCTTTCAACAAATGAGGTTAGGACGAGATCGGCTGCGACAAGCAAGCTCCCCTCTAGTGGGGTTTGGTGGAATGAAGATACAACCTGTGGGCAGCATTTTGTTACCAGTGACAGTGGGGGCATATCCGCAGCAAGTTACCAAGGAGGTGAACTTCCTTGTGGTTGATTGTTCGTCCTCTTACAATGCCATAATTGGGAGGCCAACTCTAAATAGGTGGAAGGCATAACATCTACCTACCACCTGTCAGTCAAGTTCCCGACGGAGCATGGGATAGGCCAAGTACAGGGAGACCAACTAACGGCAAGAGAGTGATTACCTGACCATGTTGGCTGCGGACGAGCAAGTTCAAACAATGACTATTGAAGAAAAGAGAGTTACAGCAGAACCTGTTGAAGCATTGGAAGATGTTCTTTAGATGATAATAACCGGGAGGTGTACCAGGATTGGGGCAGATTTAGAAGCAAAAATCAAGAAGGATCTCGTTTGTTTTTGAGAAGAAATAGGGATGTGTTTGCATGGAGTCACGAAGATATGCCGAGCATAGATCCCAGTGTCATTACCCACCGTCTGAGTGTATGCCCTTCCTTCAAACCAGTGCGACAAAGAAAAGGGTGTTTACCCAGAGAGAGACAATGTTGTTAAGGAGGAAGTTCAGAAGCTGATTACGGCGAAGTTCATTCGAGAGGTATACTATCCTGAGTGGTTGGCCAACGTAGTTATGGTCAAAAGGCGAATGGCAAATGGAGAATGTGCGTTGATTTCACTGACCTAAACAAGGCTTGCCCAAAGGATAGTTACCCTTACCACGCATTGATCAGCTGGTAGATTCTACTGCGGGCCACAAATTACTCAGTTTCTTGGACGCTTTCTCTGGGTACAATCAGATTCGGATGGACGAAGCAGACCAAGAGAAGACATTTTGTCACCAGTCAGGGATTATTTTGTTATGAATGATGCCTTTCGGTTTGAAAAATGCTGGAGCAACGTACCAACGGTTGGTCAATCATATGTTTCGTCCACAGATTGGGCGGAATATGGAAGTTTATATAGACGACATGTTGGTAAAAACTCAGGACGAAGACAGGCATCTGGACGACTTACAGGAAACATTCAATACATTGAGGCATTATCACATGAAGTTAAACCCTGGCAAATGTGCTTTTGGGGTGTCATCAGGAAAATTCCTGGGGTTTATGGTCTCTTACAGAGGAATCGAAACAAACCTAATAAAATCCAAGCAATATTGAATATGAAGCCTCCGAGCAGTGTTAAAGAAGTCCAATCACTTACTGGACGAGTCGCCGCCCTCAATAGATTTGTTTCCAAGCTACTGACAAGTGCCTGTCATTTTTTAAGGTTCTTAAAAAAGCATTTTGAATGGACTGATGAGTGTCAGAAAGCATTTGAAGATTTGAAGACATACCTCACCAGGCCCTTTGTTAAGCCCGTCCCGGCGTGCAAGGGGAGTA